>NC_081572.1:60212592-60248171 GCF_022355385.1 Mustela nigripes
TTTTTTTTCCTATTTTGTCTAATGGTATATTAATCTTAAAAGCACTGTATGTACACATGAACTTAGCACTTTTTCCATATGAACTGGAAGTGTATTATCACTTTATAACTCATGTTTTGCAGTATCTTACCTACTTTCTATGAAGATTATGTTTTATGTAGTCAGATTTATTAATCTTGTTCTTCATAGTTTCTGAATTCAAGTCTTTTTCCTATCCAACAGAGTTGTAAATTAATCTCCATTTGTGCTCCACACTTATTTTAGTAAATTCATTCCTGGTGATTTTACATTTTTTCTAGTAAAATGAGATTTTTCTCTTTTTCAATTTTTATACAGCTTTAAAAATTGCTAGAAGTCAATGGTGTTTTTACTTAAATACTGCATTTTCTTATTTAAAAATGTTTCTCATTGATTCCTTTATATTTTTTAGATATTCAGTCTTATCATGTGAAAATAATAATTTTGCTTTTTCCTGTATAATATTTGTATCATATTTACTTTTCATATCAAAATGTCTTGACTAGTACACCCAGAAAAATGTTAAGTGATAAAGATCAGCATAGATATCCTTGTGCTGTCCTACACTTTGATGGAAAGATTAGTAATTCTCCATTTAGAATGCAGCTGACATTTGATTATTTATATATCTATATCCCTATAATATATCTATGTATATCCATGTACTAAATAAGAATCCATCTGTTCTTGTTTCATTAAATGAAAGTCAGCATTGATTCCCAATTAAACATCAGAAGACATTTATAATTTATGGAGTTTATTCATTTTTTTCTTTTTTGATTTATTGTTCAGGTGAATTATATACATACATTTGTAATAAAAACCTTGGAATTATAGAATTTTATACATAAAATCATTGAATTCAAATTGCCAAATGTTTGGTAAGTGTTTTGTGTTGTTTTTTAGTAAACTGAGTCTATGGTGTCTGATTTTGTGTTTTGATTGTGTTACTTTTTAGAAATTTTGGTATTTATAGAAAAGCTTGAATCCAAAATTTGATTAGAATCTTTTCCAATGTTTTTGTGCTCTGGAATATTTTCAGTAGTATCAGAATTATTTCTTTATTAAAATTTGAGAAAATTTACTTGGAAAATCCACAAGCTTTAAACTATTTTTCTGGTAGTTTTTACATTTTTTTTCTCACATTTCCATCAACAAATCTATGTTTTCACATGAGATTGAGTAGAAGCGATTCACTTTTAATGTGTAATTTAAACTCTGGCATACTTCCTGAATTTTCAACTGTACAATTTCCTTTATAAAATCAATGGCTCCCTTTGAATGTCTAATACACTTGAAAGACTTAATACATTCATGACCAAGCTCTTGGTATTTCTCAAACTAGTTTACCTCAGTGGCTAATATGTTAATAACCTTTGCAGAGATGTAGGTGTTGTGTAAAATCTAAAGAAGTAGTTATAGAATCTAAGTATCCTTGTATATAACTCTGTATATCACAATATGAAGTTCACCATCTGGAGGTTAGGGCTGTTTTACACCTACTTTTATGAGAAATAAATTTGTCTTTATCATTCAATGCTTTTGTCATTTTGTGGGTTTTTGAAAAACATGAAAAAAATATCTTCACTTTTTACTTAATTTTTTATTAGGTGTCAATTTTTACCTAATTTTTAATTTTTTAAAATTTCACTCTATTGCCAATAAAAAAGAAAAAAAACACATTAAATCCCTGTTTACATTATCAGATCAAAATAATTCACTCTTCAGACCATGTTAATAACAAACTGAACTCTTTTAGACCATGTTTCAACAAACTTGATTTATATTTCTTTCTGATATACTTTTTTGGGAAATCTTTGCTCTAATTAGCTTCAGAATTTATTATTTATTTATTTATTTTCAAATTTTTTACATCGATTTTTTTTTGTTGTTAAAGATTTTATTTATTTATTTGACAGAGAGATCACAAGTAGGCAGAGAGGCAGGCAGAGAGAGAGAGAGAGAAGGAAGCAGGCTCCCTGCTGAGCCAAGAGCCCGACGTGGGACTCGATCCCAGGACCTTGAGATCATGACCCAAGCCGAAGGCAGCGGCTTAACCCACTGAGCCACCCAGGCGCCCCAAGCTTCAGAATTTATTAAAACTTCTTACTTCCTGTGGAATTCCTTTCCTTACCATGGTTCTTTTAATTAGTCTATTTATATCACTATGTTATACTGAGGTTTGAGTGACATGCTCAGTAACAGAAAAGAAAAAAGAAAATAACAAACTTGTGGGAATTACCTAGGAGATTAATAGCACCTTTCAGCATTTCCATGACTATATCCATAGAGTCACAAACCAGGCCAGACCAAAATTGGAGGTGAACATCTTACTAAGTAATTTCTGGGGTGTACCGGCTGGGGAGGGCTAGTGCAATGGGAGGTGAAAGAATTCACCCAAGGCAGAACAAAAGAAATGTATTGAATACACTGCAAGGGAACAGCAGGAGGACAGCAAAGAAGAGACTGTGTGCCATGAGGTGGTGGTGAGGGGCCACAGTAATATGGCAGAGTAAAGGAATATGGAGATGCATGGAATTTCCTTCTTTTGATAATTGTGCCTGGTTGTAAGTAGCCCATAAGTTGTAAGTAGCCCATTGTTTAGGGAATGTATTACAGTTTTCCATTAAAACAGAACCAAAGGGGTGCCTGGGTGGCTCAGTGGGTTAAAGCCTCTGCCTTCAGCTCAGGTCATGATCCCAGTGTCCTGGGATCAAGCCCCGCATTGGGCTCTCTGCTCATCAAGAAGCCTGTTGCTTGCTCCCTCTCTTTCTGCCTGCCTCTCTTCCTACTTGTGATCTCTGTCTGACTTGTGATCTCTGTCTGTGAAATAAATAAATAAAAATCTTAAAAAAAAAAAGAACCAAAAGTATGTATATGAATGTTTGTGTGTGTGTGTGTGTGTATCCACATATGTGTGTATATCCATTTATATACGAATTCCCTTAAATTTTAACACAATATTTTTTAAAAGATTTATTTCTTTATTTTAAAAAGAGAGAGAGCATGAATGGGAAGGGCAGAGAGAGAGGACAATGATCTCAAGCCGACTCTGCCCTAAGCACAGAGCCCAATGCAGGGCTTGATCTCACAACCCCGAGATCACAAGATAAGATAAAACCAAGAGTGGATGCTTGACTGACTGTGCCATTCAGGAGTCCCAATTTTAGCAAATTTTTTTAATTGAAATTTTAGTTTACTTAAATTTTTGCTAAAATTCCCAAACATATTACATATTTAGATTAATGAAGGCACTTTATAGTTTTACAAAACTATTTCTCAAACCATCCTAGATGATAGGTCTTTTATTTGGAGAAACTTAGACTGAGAATAAACTACCCAAGGTCAAAGGGTAAGGATGAAATAGAGGAAATTAAACTCAGTTCTTATTACTCCCAGACATTCCCTCTCCATATCCTAACTTTGTGCGCAGACTTTGGGTGAGGCAAAGTTTCATATTGATTCTCCAGAAGACTTAACTTCAATGAGATCAATCTCTGACCTCAGCATCATCATCTTTTAATAAGGATAATTCTAGTACATATCCCAGATGTTTATTCTGGGTATTAATTGGTTTAAGATATATACAGTATTTAGGTTTTTGTTCCATAATAAACCTGTAAATGTTAAGTAATTCTATCATTATTGTTAATATCATTTAATAACAGCAAGTAGCTCCAGTGCAATGCTGGTATGTATTGAACAACTGACATTCCAGAAGACATAGAAAGCCCTTGCTTTCTCATTTCCATTATTTACCTCCCCAACCCCCCACATACAGGTGCACTGATTTAAAGCTGCCAGAGCAACATCACCAACTGTAGAGTTGGGAAGATGTACATGTAATATGTATGATATGATTCCAGCATACCACTGTTTGGCACCATTATTTCTTTAAGTAATGAAATTGGGTTTCTTGTAAAATATACTGTGATAACTTACTTAATGTAGAGTTTAAATGTGAGCAGGAAAACAGCAGAGAACTTGCAAAAGCTTTGTAGGACAAAAACAGGTAAATTTGTGTTTCTTGCTGGGAGAGCGAGAGGAGAAGAAAGTAACAAAAAAGAAGGGATAGGAAATCAGGAGACTAACAAGTGAAGAGTCAGTGGGTGGGAGACAGGAATTAACCCAAGAGTAAATGTTTGGTTGGAAAAGGATTTTTAAAAGCAAAGTTGTCTAATGTTTACTCTAAGCATTTTTTTTAGTGATTTTTTAATGATTTTGTGCAAAATATTTAAATTCTCTTATAGTTTATTCCAGTTAACCTCATGGTTTACAGCTCTTGGAATCATTTGCTAGGTACCCTTTAACATTCAGAATAAAGCTTTCCTGAAACTCTAAGACATGTGCTGTAATGTGTCGTAGGTAATGGTGATTATAAACTTTCTATAGTAATAAAATTTTTAAAACATTTTTACAAATATTCAAAAATTTACAACTGTTCACATTATATTTGGACACCATTTGTATGGCTTCTTTTGCGGGCTTCCCAGATGTAAGCTACTGTTATTTTGGTAGTTTTTCCATTTATTAGTCAGATTCCACCATCAGAGAACAATGAGTCCTCTAGTGGCTTCCTTCAAATTTTCCCACTGGCTTCTGTTATTACTTTAGGCTGAATGTATTTATCATCAGTAAAATTATTTGCCTGAATTTTAAAAACATTCAGCATTCCATTTTCATTCCACTTAGTTAGCATCTCTGCAAATTTATTATAATATTGCCATATTAAGAAGGAAGATATATCCAATTATTATTGTGTAATTAGTAATATTTGAAGTATTAGGTATTCTTACATAAAACAATGAATTATACTAATATTATTATTTTTCCCCTACTTCATTTTATTTATTTTTGAATATCAATTGACTTAGTTTCTTTGAGCAAAATAAAACCATAATATTTATCTCTAAAATTAAATAATTATTGAATATAATTTTCATATTAACCCATGCATTCAAGGAAACCAATATGGAGGACATTGGAAGAAGGCGAGGAGAAATGAGTTGGCAGAAATCAGAAGGAGAAAGGAATCATGAAAGACTGTGGACTCTGAGAAACAAAATATGGGTTTCGAAGGGGTGAGGGTAGGGGTGGGGCGATGGGCAAGCCTGGTGGTGGGTATTAAGGAGGGCACGTATTGTATGGAGCACTGGGTGTGGTGCATAAATAATGAATCTTGGAACACTGAAAAAATAAAAATCAAATAAAAAAATACACTTGTACAGTTTCAAAAAAATTGCAGAATAATTTTGATGTTACATGACTTCACAAAATGTGAAATATTTCTTATGTTATCAAAATTATACTCATCCTCAGAAGTATATCACATGTTCAAGGAAATATTCCTCAGAATTGAGATGAATGGGACCTCCTCAGAACTCTGAATTTCAGCTCTACAGGGCCTTGCTAGTCTGCTGGGGCTGCCATAACAAAACATCATAGACTGGATGGCTTAAACAACAGACCCGTACCTGCTCACAGTTCTGGAGGCTAGAAATCCAAGATCAAGGTGCTGAAAGGATGGATTTCTCATGAGACCTCTTTCCTTGTTTTACATATGGCCACCTTCTTGCTGTGTCCTCACATGACCTTTCTTCTGTACATGAACATCCCTGGTACCTCTTCCTCTACTTATAATGACAACAGTCATATTGAATTAGGGCCCCTTCCAAACTCATTTAACTCATTTAATGCCCTCATTAAAGGACTTATCTCCATAGGCTTCCACCAGTGATTTTGGGGAACATAGTTCAATCCATTATAGGGCCACTCATCTATGTTTATAGATTTCAGCTATCTGAAACTCCTCTTTTTGTTCTCTAGGTGTGGACCTGAGTCCTTCTATTATCTAGAAAACACCTCCAAACCTCATCAAGTCTTTGTTAAATTATTGTCGAATAACTAGTGTGGATTCCAACTCCTAAGTGACCTTGACACATACAGCACCCAACTAATATTGGTCTCCACAGTTTGGCTTGTCTTGGCCAGTGTGATGGTGGCTCACCTGACAAAGATGTAATTGTGCTTATCTCTTAAGCTTCAGACAATTACCATAAGGATTTAGAGCTTTCCTTATGTAGCTGCTACCTCTCAAGACTGCTTTTTAAAATAAGGACTGTGCAGCCCAGTCACTATAACCCAAAGCAGAACTGGCCAGATGAAACCAACACCGATCTAGGAGAATAAGTCATTGCTATTGACTGACAATAGGGGTGGTGGTTACTTAACATCATTTGAAAACAGTCTGTTGATGTAATACTTTTCTACATGTTCTTCCTTAATGTTTCTATTGGGTAGTTCCTTTCCACAATAATTAACATATTCACCCCAACAATACAACAGAACTTAAATCAGAGCCTGAGATCATGATTGATAGATTCATCAGAATGCCTTTCCTTATTAATAAGCTCTCAGTTGTGAGTTAGCCATCATCATCATCATCATCATCATTATTATTGATCTCTATTACATGTTAAACATGCAGATTATTATTTTTTTTAAGATTTTATTTATTTATTTGACAGAGATCACAAGCAGGCAGAGAGGCAGGCAGAGGGAGAGGAAGAAGCAGGCTCCCTGCTGAGCAGAGAGCCTGATGCTGGGTTTGATCCCAGAACCCTGAGATCATGACCTGAGCCGAAGGCAGAGGCTTAACCCACTGAGCCACCCAGATGCCCCAAACATGCAGATTATTGAGTTCTATCTACACTTTCAAAAATCTCTGAAGTTGGCCCAGAAATTCACATTTTAATAAGCTTCATAGTTAATTCCAAATGATCCTTATAATTGATCTTCTTTCTGTGAATAATTTCTGATGCTCACATTCCATTTTCATAAGTCTTTTTATTCATTTTTCTATTGTCCAAAAGCATTTACTACTTAAAAATTGATGACATTTTTCATGTTGGTATATATCTTTCCTATTAATATATACATCATTAGCCAGTTTTTATTTTATTTTGGGGGGACAAGAGTTGTATACTTATCATTTTTGCATGTAATGACTATCCATAGTGTGTTTTCAGTAAATATTTGCAGAAAGACACAGGTGAAGAGAAGGAAGTAAATGATAGGAATGGAGAAATAGGTGATTTAGAGCTGGCTTTAGGGACAATGAGGGGAGATGTCCTGACTTGAAAGAGTCTTAAAAAGTAATGGTTCAAGGATTAATCTTGCAAACTTGGTGAATTTGTCTAAAACCACACTCACCTAATTAACATTGACAACCACGGCTCTGACAAATATGTCATTCATTTCTACTGCCTACACTTAGAAAACACGACATCTGGGCACCAGGGTGGCTCAGTCAGTTGCACGTCTGCCTTTGGCTCAGCTCATGCTCTTAGGGTCCTAGGAAGGAATCCTGCCTCAAGCTCTCTGCTCAATTAGGGGGTCTGCTTTTCTCTCTCTCTTTCTTTACCCTCCCATTCCTGTTCTCTCTCTCTCTCTCAAATAAATAAAATTGTAAAAAAAAAAAAAAAAAAAGAAAAGAAAAAGAAAGAAAGAAAGAAAGAAAAAAGTAGGAAATCAACTGCATGAACAGGTGGAAACTGTCAAGCACTTCAAAGACATCATATCATTTAACACTATTTCTTTCTTTTTTTTCTAGAAATTATTGATTAGACTGTATCTCATTTCTACTCTCAGAATTTTGGATTATGATTCTACCTTAAATCTGAATTTATATATAGGCAGCATATATGTGTGCATATATATATATATTTTAAACACTGAACAACATTTATACTTCATTATTCACTGAATTCCCAAAAATCTGTTAAATCTTTCTACAATACACTCTTGCTCCTGGACTCATACCTGGATTAATAGTATTATATCTCTCAACATTTACACAATGTCTTACTGTGCTTTGCCATCATAAGGCAGCTGTGAAGCATTATGAAGTGTGTAAAAACATTATTTTTTTTTAAATTTTTTATTTTTTATAAACATATATTTTTATCCCCAGGGGTACAGGTCTGTGAATCACCAGGTTTACACACTTCACAGCACTCACCAAATCACATACCCTCCCCAATGTCCATAATCCCACCCCCTTCTCCCAAACCCCCTCCCCCCGGCAACCCTCAGTTTGTTTTGTGAGATTAAGAGTCACTTATGGTTTGTCTCCCTCCCAATCCCATCTTGTTTCATTTATTCTTCTTCTACCCACTTAAGCCTCCATGTTGTATCACCACTTCCTCATATCAGGGAGATCATATGATAGTTGTCTTTCTCTGCTTGACTTATTTCGCTAAGCATGATACGCTCTAGTTCCATCCATGTTGTTGCAAATGGCAAGATTTCATTTCTTTTGAGTAAAAACATTATTAAGTCACATTTCAGTTGTATGAAGGTGGAAGGAGTAGTGCAAGCAGAGGGCTTGACCTAAGACTTTAGCATACAGCCTTCTTCCTTTCTGATAAATAAGCTTAAACCTAAAGAGATTAATTCAACCTATTCCACAGTGGCCTGCAGCCTTGAAAGTGTACAGAAGATGCATGCCAAAGGCTTCACAATCAGATAAAAACATGCTCTTGTTATTTTCTATAGTGGAGCAATAGAGTGGCAATGCTATTTGTAAGGAAATCCCTGACCTACTTGAATGCTTACGTTTTTATCCCACTGAGAGCATTATTCAACCTAGAGAAATGGATAGCAGAAGCCAGCAGGAAGTTATTTGATTTTACAGCTTTGTATCACATAACAGACTTTGAAGGTTTAAAAAATTAAAGCTTCATTAGAATAGCATAATTAATCCCACAATAGAAATACTAAGAAGAGATACAGGAAATCAGAGGATTTATAACACAAAAAGAAAAATATGCCAAGTATAGGGGACTGTAAGGGAATCATGGCCAAGAAATGTGGTTAGGAACTTAATTGACTGGACTGATTTCACTCAGTGGGAATTAGAGGAAAAGAAGCTAAGAGCATAAAGGAGATATTTTAGTTTTATTCAGTTTGGCTGCTATAACAATCTACCATAGAATGGGTGGTTTACAGACAACAGAAATTTATTTCTTGTGGTTCTGGAGGCTGGAATCTCAAACTGGGGTGCCAGCATGATGATTTCTGGTGAGGCCCCTCTTCTGAGCTACAGATGATCAGCTTCTCCTTGCTTCCTTCCAAGGTGGAGAACAGAGATGGGAAGGAAACTCTTTTGTGGCTCTTAAGAGGGACCCTCATCCCATTGGTGAGGGCTCCATCTTTCTGACCTCGTTTAATCCCAATTATCTCCAAAGGCCACATGTCCCAATATCACATTGGGGATAGGATTTCAACTTAAATAAATTTTGGAAAGACACATTGAGTCTATAAGAGAACAATAAACATAGGATGCCAATAAGAAACAAAAATTAATTAAATTATCACAAAAGACAGCTTGAACATCTTAAATTGAAACAGTTATTTCATTTTATAAATACAGAGCTGTCTCCAATTTTCATTGCAGGGCAATTTGCTCTATTTAGTTCTTGTCCACTTCAGAAGCTTTCCTTTTTCTTTCTTCTCTTTTCTCTCTCTCTCTCTTTTATATTTGAGAGTTGTTTTGACTAATAATGAAATTTACAATGTAATTTTCTTATCACTAATAGGCTGAAATGACAACTTCCTTTCTATACGTGTTTAATTATATGTTAGAATTATACCTTAGAAGCCAATGTTCTTTCAAACATAATTTTAAAACACATCAAACAACGCCATCCTATTTTTTGTTAAAAGTATATATTTATAATCATGTTTTTCCTTGCTTCAGGGCAAATCCTTTATTTAGCCTCATCTATTATTGTGGCAATTACTAATTTTTCACCACGTAAAACCTTATAAAGCTTCACTAAACTCAGGCTGTTTCTACCTGTGAATGAGTTAATCGCTAATTTGATCTCTTCTAAAGGAAATGAAGCATCCACACCCAATCAATCTTCTGAAGTAAGCATGGGATGAATGTCTTTTTTCAGAAATCAAGAGAGCATATCCTCCTCCAGTATTTCTGATGAAGGATGTAAGACTCCATAATAGAATTGGAATGCTCGGTTAATTACCATTGCTTGCACAAGTGAGTGCCCTCATATGTCTGCTTAGTAGGACAAAGCTATTTCAGTGAGTTTGCAGATAATGTTCAAGAGTTTATGTATGTTTCCTAATAGAATTTGCATTGTTATAATGATCTTTTTCTAGGTTATTGATATAATAATAGTAATAGCAAGTGTCTATTAAAGACTTCATGCTGGACTTTTTATACACTTTCACACTTTTATATTTTTACTACTCAATCAATAACCCTTTCTCAATCAAGAAGGAAAGCTAAGTTTTATACGTGATAAGGACTGTGGACAAAGTCACAAAGGACAGAGCTTAGAAATGACACCACACAGTCTATCTAAATCCAAAATTCATTCCTTGAGCACTTCAAATCATTTATTATAATATCTGCCCTCTATTCCAAAACTACAATACTTGTTTCCTTATTCCAAAGATTTGAAAATGTGCATAATAAGCTTTTTTTTCCCCCATTTTTTTCTTTTCAGTGTTCCAGAATTCATTGTTTATGCACCACACCCAGTGCTTCATGCAATCCGTGCCCCCCGTAATACCCACCACCAGGCTCACCCAGCCCCCCACCCCCTCCCTTCTAAAACCCTCTGTTTCTCAGAGTCCATAGTATGTCATGGTTTGTCTCCCCCTCCGATTTCCCCTATCTCACTTCTACTCTGCATCTCCCCATGTTCTCTGTGTTATTCCTTATGATCCACAAGTGTAACCATATGATACTTGACTCTCTCTGCTTGACTTATTTCACTCAGCATAATCTCTTCAGTCCCATCCATGTTGATACAAAAGTTGGGTATTCATCCTTTCTGATGGAGGCATAATATTCTATTGTATATATAGACCATATCTTCTTCTTTTTTTTTTTTAAAGATTTTATTTATTTATTTGACAGAGAGAAATCACAAGTAGATGGAGAGGCAGGCAGAGAGAGAGAGAGGGAAGCAGGCTCCCTGCTGAGCAGAGAGCCCGATGCGGGACTCGATCCCAGGACCCTGAGATCATGACCTGAGCTGAAGGCAGTGGCTTAACCCACTGAGCCACCCAGGCGCCCTAGACCATATCTTCTTTATCCATTTATCTGTTGAAGGACAGCTTGATTCTTTCCACATTTTGGCGACCATGGTCATTGCTGCTATGAACATTGGGGTACAGATGGTCCTTCTTTTCACTACATCAGTATCTTTGAGGTAAATACCCAGTAGTGCAATTACAGGCTTTTTAAAAAATATAGTTTGAAGCAAAAATTTGTAACAATCTATTTTTCTCCTACTTATACAAATCATTGCATTTTTAGTGGATTGGCTGGAAATAAAGGATGCATCTAGAAGATTATTGAATTAGACAGGTCTTTTACAAAAAGTAAAATATACTTCTTTTGTTAATAGATTTCTGAACTTCAGTTAAACAAAAGTCAGGATAATCCTAGAAATATAAATAATCATAGACATTTATAGAGAGTTAAGTGATTATTATACTTGTTTTTATTAGAATTTAAAACTAACCTATAAAATATGATGTATACATTAGGAGAAAATGTTGACTTTAGCTTATTCTAACAGCATTTTCCCACACTAAGGAGCTTTTATTTTCCCAGACATTTACATTTCCAGATATTTAGAGGCTTGACTGTAAATAAGAAAATAAGAAGCAATAAACAAGGCACAAGCTTTTTGTTTTATATTTTCCACAATTGCTGTAAAGATATTTTACACATTTATTAGAGTCCCCAAAATAATTGCTGCACTAAATTTAAATTTTCCAAATCATGCTTGGTAAAATACTACATGTGTACCTTTTATCTTAATGAGTAAATCTGTAAGAACTTGTTCTAGAACATATACAAACCTGCCAGAGGAAATAATATATTCTGTAACCTCAAGGAAAATTTAGTCTAATCAAAGACAACTTTTGAATTTTACTCTAAAAGACAACACCCCAAATCAGTGCTTTGATACATATATAAATAATACAGCTACAAATCAGAAAAAATAATTTTCATCAAATTTGGTCTATTGATTTTTAAAGTTGAGAAGTATATATTCCTGCCAGTACCTGTTCTCCTATACTTATCAATAGGACACACAATAATTTACCCTAGCACAAGCTCAACTAGAATAAAAAGTGTGGTTCTCAGCTCATCTTGCATCTTGGTAGGGTGACGTGATTAATATTTTGCCAACAAGACATCATAAAAGGTTTTCTGTTTATCTTATGGGAAATACCTTTAGGGAATGAAGACATGCTCTTTTCTGATTTTCTTCTTCCTTTCTGTTACAATCAGAAGTGACATCAGGAATTTTATCTTCTATTATTGGTGGAGTGATCATATAATGTATTTTCCTGTCTGGAATATTAGAACATGGAAGGAGGTTTTTTTTTTTTTTTAAATTGACCCAAACAACAGATGAAATAAGCAGTTTGTGCTACTTAAGAAAGAATCTAAAATGTTTTTACTGTCTTTCTATAGAAGGAGGTCAGTGAAGATATGAAGGTTATAGTTTGGAAAGCTAGAAATCTTTAATGTCTTGGCAAAATATTTAGTTAAATTGTTTCCAACTGTTTCAATAGGGATTGGCTAGATCATGCTACAAAACAAAAACAATAAAATCTCAGTATTTCAATACAGTAAGTGTTTATTATGGGAGAAAATTTCATATTTGGTTCTAAGCAGCTATTTTTCACATTTCACACCACATAGATTTGGGGGTAATTCCATATTAATGCAGGAAAGGAGAAGTGGGTATTATTTAATAGGCATGACTTAAGTAAAATTTGCTTAATTTGCATTAAAAACAGAAAACTCTCATGGCACTGTTTAATTTCTGGGGGTGGGATGTGCAATTTTAAAGATAAATTGAAAGGGAAGAAACCATATATATTGGTAAACACTAGTAAATTCTACCATGTCTGTTAGCCCTAGAGGGCAGACCAAATGTGAATAAAGCTAAAACACTGAGGCAAATGTTAGGAAAATTAAGAATGTTGTAATTTTCTGTTTTTCTTTTTTGCTTTTTAAAAGTAAATTCCTGAAAGAGAAAGAGAGAGAGAGAGATAAAATTAGGCTGGGATATATCTGTGTGCAGAAATAGATGGAACAAATTTAGATTTTCTAAAGAAGGTATTCTTGCATCTTACAGTGCAGATTTATACCCATAATTTGGAACTTTAAAGTGTTTATTTAAAAAAAAGAGGGAAAAATAGGAAAAGAAAAGGGAAATTAAAACAAAACAAAACAAACAACAACAACCCCCCCCCCAAAAGAAACTGAGGTCAGAAATTGATTGTTTGAGACTCTTCACTCTCAAAATTGCATTGAGCTGGGGGAAGCAGATATTCTAAGATAGAGGACAGTAAGTAATAAACTTGAATTTTTGTGCTTGTGACCATGACAAGAGAAGAACATTGACATTGGTTATATTTATCAAAAGCTAACTAGACAAGGACCCTTAGATCCTGGAGCTGGAATTCTAATGGGAGATACAAACAAGAAGCTATAAATAAGTCACATTATATTTTGCAACATGATAAGTGCTTTAGAAGAGGCCATAAAATGTAATCAATGATGAGGGACATTTATAGTCCTAGCCATGGGATACAGATACATTTTTAAGTAGATTAAAAAGATTAGTTATGAAAAATAGACATTTGACAAAAAACTGAAAGGAGACAAGGGATTGGCCTTCCGAACATAAGGGAGAAGAGTGTCTCTGTCAATGCACAGCAGCTAAGGTGAAAGTAGACCTATCACTTTCAATGAGCATTAGAACAAGGAAGACAATGTGATGGAAATATTAGTCAATCATGAGATCTGAGAGTAAATATTGAGGCATATCATGTAGCAGGTGTTGGTCTTCATACAGACTGGTTTTTTTCTCTAAATTAAATAGCAGGCCACTGGTAGGTTTTGAGCAGAGGAAGGACGTGACCTGATTTTTCTTTCAAAAATTACTCTGACTCCATCCTTGAGATTAGGTTAAGTAGATTAGTCAGGGAAGCCACCTGTTGAAAAATACTCTATTTTCACAGTGACCAAGAAAAGAGATGATGAGTTGATAACAATGAATGTAGTAAAACAAAACAAAACAAAACAAAACAAAACAAACAAACAAACAAAAACTATCAGATCCTGAATACATTTTGAGGATAAAATCTCTTTTGACAATTTTCACATGAAAGAATAAGCAGAGTTCAATGTAATCTCATTCTTTATATTTTTTACTAGAGTAACTCAAATGTTGTCTTAATATCTACTTAGTTGAAGAAAACCATAAATAAGCAATTTAAGGGTTGAGGTGTAGTTAGGGAAGTAGAGATCTGATGTTCATATGGATGTGTTAAATTTCAAAATCTGTCATATTTCTAAGCAGATGTGTTAATTAAGCCACAATATATACCATTCTGGGTTTAAGGGGAGAGGACAACCTGAAGATCTATCATTAGTACATTGACAAACAGATGATATTTAAGCTCTTAAAACTGGATTACATCATGAAAGAGACACTATACATAGAAAGAAGGAGAAGGGGAAAATAATTAGCCTGAGAATACTACAATATTAGAGTGTAAGGGAGAGAAGAAAAAAACCTGAAAAGAAGACTGGACTGGAGTGAACACAATAGGAGGAGAACCATTAAAACCTGGTGCCTTGGATGTAAAGTGAAGAAAGTACTGTCAAAGAAGCATGCCCAGAATTATCCAAACTGCAAGGTCTAAGAGAACAGTTCCTAAAAACTGTCATCACTTCTAACACTGATTGTAAATTGGAGGGGGGAGGGGGTGGTCCCTAAACCACACTCAGTTGCAATAGTTCACTAGAAGTGTTTATGGAACTCACTGAAAGCTATTACATACAGTCATGGTTTATTAGAGGGAAGGTATACATTAAAATCAGTCAAGTAGAGATGTACATTGGGCAGAGTCTGGGAGGTTCCCACATGTGAAATTCCCATTGTCCTCTGGACAACTTACTTTCCTGACATCGATGTGTAACAGTACGCAAAGAATATTTCTGACCAGAGAAACTCATGGAGCTTCAGTGTCCAAGACTTTGTATTGGTGAATCATTGTAGGAATAATTGATTGTTTTTCCACATGGTTGAACTCAGTGTCCAGTCTTCTATTCCCTGGGGATTCAGCTGGTATCATAGGCCCCCACTAATCACCTTGTTAGCATAAATTATCAGGTATAGCCCCAGAGCCTATCAAGAAAAATAAAGACATTCTTATCATTCAGGAAGTACCAAGGATTTGAGATTATCTCCCCTAAGCAGTGGACAAAGACCACACCACTCCTTTGGCAAAGCCAAATTCTTTGCTACACATAGAATGAGTGATTTTATCAAATCCTGCTGAAAGTTCACATAACTATGAAATAAAATAACATTTTTATATGCTGATAATAATAGTCCACTGGGGAGTAAATTTTGACAATGTATAAGGGGGAAGGGAGAATTTCTGGAGCAAAGGTTCTAAGTATATATGATCAGACAAGATCTAACCCAAAGGCAAAAGACTGGCTATAGATAGTGATAAGCAATACGATGATTCACCAAATTAAGGTAGTTAAGGGGAAAGGAGCAGTAGATGACTGCAGATACTAAAAGATGAATGAAGTGGTAGAAGTCTATAGAAATTATTTTCTGAACCCTACAATCTTTCATGGAAGTATGAAGCAAAGTTATTAGATAAGAATGAAGAAGGGAGAGGAGATATTGAAAATGTAAAAGGAAAAAAAAAGAAAGTCTGGAAAAGAATCAGGTATATTGGCAAACTGATGGATTAGAAAGAGTACAGTATGATTTCCTTCCACAATAAGGGTTCACAGAAGATAGACTTCATTAATTTACTGCTCTCCTTGGTATTGAAACCGCACTCCTTGGTAGGTGAACTTGGTCTTGGTATTAATTTAAATGCTTCTATTCATTGTGGTTTTTAAAGGTTTTCCTCCAGCTAAATTCAGGTGAGGAATAGGTAGAGAGTGGAATTTACAAAGACTATGGTTTTGCCAATTACACAAGTGTTTCATCATCTGGCTCCCTCTTTCTCCCCATCCCAGATTTATCATTAAAATTTTAAGCACTTACTTTGCATCCAGGGAGGTGGACCCCTATAGGTAGCATTCCCAGGACCTTCTGCAGATGACTGACATGTGGAGCTGTAGGGGCCAAGGGAAGGCCACCTTGAAATATTCCACTTTTGCATAGAGATTATTTTCAGCTGAAAATAATTAAATACCAATGGACTCAGGATGAATTTTCACCTTCCCACTTACAGCCAAAAAATAATTTAGATAGAGGACCTGCTCCAGAAAGACAGTTACCATCACAGATAGCTACATTATAATATGAACTAGGGGTGGTATACAGGAAGGAATTTACCCCAGTCTGTTTGTTAAAATTCCTCTCTAAAAAATTCTGTTGTCTCAGTATGGCATGACAAACTCTTTCTTTTATTTTTTTACAAACATTTGTTCTCCACATCTTCCTATGAATTGTCTTCCACCTATTAATGTCCCAGAAACCCATTCTCTTCTCCTTAGCTCAGGATGGCATATAAGCCACCATTGTCTGACCGTTGGGAAACCTCTTGTATCTTTATGGGAGAGAAAGAAATTAGCTATATAATTAAATTTTATTTTTTCCTGTTAATTTGTCTCATATCCATTTAACTCTTAGTCCAGCTAGAAGAGACTTAAAGGCCATATACATTTCTTTCCTCCCCAGCAAGCTTCACACAGTGGAAGAATCTGGTAGGAAATTGGAGGGTTGGAGGGAAAAAAAGTTAGAGCTATTTATTTATTTTCATGTCCTGTTTGTTCTGGAAGTTCCTTCTTGGCAGTAATAGATTTTGAATTTGAAAAGGATTTTTGAGAGTAGAGCTTATATTTCATTATTTTAAGAATGAGATAATTAAGGCCCAAATTGGTTTGCTTCGTAGTCTTTAGATTTTATTGATTTTTTTTATTTAACGAATTTCTCAAACCAGGAAAATGACAGAACCAGGACTAGAATTTTGTTTTCTGATTCTTGATTCAAAGGTGTGTGTTGTGTGTGTGTGTGTGTGTAGTTGTATTTAAGGCTGATCTGTGTCCTCACTAAAGGACAGAGATATGTTACATTGGTTGTAATTTTAGAATAATCCAATAGTCATAGCAAGGCACATTCAACTAAAAAAAAAAAAAAAAAAGAGAGAGCTGTTCAGGGCTAACTCAGTTTATTTTTGGCCCTTTTAAACATTAGATTCACTCTCAATATTTTCACAGTAAGGGTTTATTTATTTGAGAGAGAGAGAGAGCACAAGCATGGGGGAAGAATAGAGGGAGATACTGACACCCCAGCAAGTAGGGATCCCCATGTGGGACTCCTGAGCTGAAGGAAGATGCTTAAATGACTAAGCCCCAGGTGCCTCTCCCCAAGTGCCAGAATCTTGATTTCGGCTCAGGTTATGATCTGGGAATAGTGAGACCATGCTCCATGTCAGGTTCCATGCTCAGCATGGAGTCTGCTTAAGATTCTCTCTCTCCCTCTGCTTTTGCGCCCCTCTCTTTCTCTCTCAAAATAAATAAGTAAAATCTTTAAGAAATAAAATAATAATAATAATAATAAACCTTTGGGACTGTGCTACATTCACAGCTTACTTTCATTGGACGTTTATTTTTCTTTCTCCTCAGGTTTCAGGAGAACAATTGAATTTTATGTATAGATTGGATTTTATGTATAAATTATTTACCTCACAAAAAAAGAGCATATTCAAGCAGACCAAAGAAATAAATATTGTCTGATGAAACCTTACTACCAACTGCTCATTCAATGTCCACATGATGTCTTATGAAAATAAAAATGATTTTATAAGCTAGTTTATATATTGCTGTATTGCTTCTATCCTTTGCTGCCAAACTATGCAAAGGACAGAAATAAATGCACATTAGCAGAAGACAAAATGTAAATGAACCTAATTTGAAACTAGGAGAAACAAAATTGTAGAAAGCTAATTGCTTTGTTTATTTAGGGGGATTGGAATAGTACTTCTTGCTTGAAAGGCACACCATAACTTGAAACTTTTATATATATATGAGAGAGAGCACAAGCATGGGGGAAGAATAGAGGGAGATACTGACACCCCAGCAAGTAGGGATCCCCATGTGGGACATATATACATATGTATATATATATATTTTAAATCTGTACACTAGAATTTTAATACAAGGGGCAGGAATATTTGGGTGCTTTTAAGGGCATTCTGGCTTGCTAACTAAACATCAAGGATTCACAATGTGGGTATTTCCCTGGTGAATTCATCATAGTTCAGGGTTTGAATTGCAATTTTTCAGGCACTGTGTTGGTTATTTTGCATTTATTCAGAGTTGATAAGACCAAAGAAAATTGAAAAAACAGCTTTCTCTAGAAGAATTTTATTATACATATATAGTTTATGTATCAGCTTAAAATTCATGCTCTAGGATCCTAACCCCAAAACTTCAGAATATGACTATCTTGGAGATAAAAAGTCTTTAAAGAGGAGAACAAATTAGAATGAGGCTGTTAGAGTTGGTTCCTAATCCAACTGGACTGGTTTACTTATAAAAAGCAGATACTTCATGACATCTGGATGGCTCGGTTGGCTGAGCCCTGGACTCTTACTTTCAGTTCAGGTCATGATCTCACCTGTCCTGGGGTTGATCCCTGTCTTAGATTTGGTGCTGAGCACAGGGTCTGCTTGAGATTCTCTCTCTCCTTCTGCTCTACTCCCTTCATGTTCTCTCTCTCCCTAAAATAAATAAATTAATTAAAAAAAAAGAAGAAGAAAAAGAAAGGACTTCAGGGGGTGCGTGCATGGAGAAAGGCTGTGTGAGGACACCGTTAGAAGGCAGTCTTCTGTTTGCCAAGAAAAGAAGTCTCAGAAGAAAACAAACCTGTTGACACTTTGATCTTGGGCTTCTACTTCCAGAACTAAGAGAAAATCAATTTTTGTAGTTTAAACCATACAGTGTGTGGTATTTTGTCATGCAACCTTAGCGAAGTGTGCATGTATTAATTATTACAGAATGAGGTATATAAACATGAAATAGACCAAGTCTCATATCTTCTGACCAGCATTTTTCTTCATAAAATAAACTAACACAGCAAGTATTTTAATAAGCAGAAAAGAGACACTCATTTATATAGTTCAGTAATTAAGATTTTCACACCAGGAAAGCCCAGTTTGGGATTCACAAATCCAGGTCCAATAATTTATGCAAACCAGAATAATCTTTGGAGAAATAAAAATATTGAAGATCTTAGAACATATTTTCTTACTAAATGTACTCAAATTGAATTACTGTATGACATCTTAATATTGCTTTGGCTTTTTATTTTGTGTGTATGTTTTTGTGGCCTTGGGTTTGGAAGTACACAGAAACAAACTATGGTAGATCTCCTGATACTTTCAATAGGCAAAATAACAAGAGGAAATCTCGGTGATTTCCCCATGATTTAATTCTTTCTTATCTACCAGGATTTCACTTGGATCTAGTTTTCTCATGTAACACATACTCAAGGCTAACAGTAATTATTTAAGTCTTTTTAAATTTTCTTGCTCTTTAATTTGAAACTTGTAAAATTTATCTTAAATATTTCTACTATAATTAATTTCCTTTTTCCAAGCATGAATATCAAGGAAATATTAATAACAAAAGACCTTTTATTGAGACGTGTCTTTTATAATAGGGGACTCCTTTCACAGGTAATTCAGTGTGCATCTCATTGTTCCTAAGCGTATCACAGTATAACTCTTGGCTGTGAGATGTTCTCCATTTTAGAAGGCGATAAGGGGAAGATGGATTTTGAGGGCCATAGACAGCCAATGGGCAGACTGAATCAACCAATTCATGAATTCAATAGCCTGTATAAACATGTCTTATTATGCCTAATCTCCTCAGGACAGACATTCTTCCTCATTCGGCTTGTTGATTTGTTTGCCTGGGTTAAACTCTCCCATCAAAAGTATCCTTCTGCATGCACCTTGCTTTATATCCCAAAGTGGCTTTCTTCTATTCTTCAGTTCTGATAAGCCCTCCTTCCCCACGTCTTAGTGTTGTTATTTTCTACCTTTACCTATGTAAATGTGTTTAGTCAGGTTAAAGTCAAATATTACAGGGCTAAGAGGTTACTCTGCCTTGTTAACTTTAAGTATCATTATTGCTACTGAGACTCAATGTGTTGAGTAACATGACCTGTCATAAGACAAAGTGTGAAGACCACTGATACACTGTGAAGTGTATAAGATTTTACCTACTTGCAATCTAACAAGTTAGCCTACGGTTTTAAGGGTGTTGCAGAATATAGACTAAGAAGAGTTTACTCATGACAGCAATAGTGTTAGCCAGGAGGATATCAGCACTTTTATTTTTATTTTTTGCTTTTGTTCTTTAGCTTCTAGTTTCTACAGGGTTATACAAGAGGGCCAGGAGAGACCTGCATATGTCACGGGTTTGTTAAAGGAGAAGAATTCTAAGTGTAGGGGACCAGAATGTTTTGTAATGGTCATTAAACATACCTGCCTTTTGTTCTAAAAGCAATTGTTATATCTTTCAAGACTATTTGCAATACAAACATCTATGAAAAGATAATCCATATGAAAGAGTAGTTAGAGCCATGCCCCAAAGACTTGCAGATATGTTAGACATCTGTGGGTAAGTATATCACCAATAAAAGAGATGACCTCGCCCCCTCCCAAACTAGACATTTTGACAGAGTTACTGGGAAGTGGAGGGGAAAAACTCCTATGATATCAAGGTCCAAATAAGTTAAATACATATTTCTTTTTAAAAAAATTTTTTTAAATTTTTGTATAAACATATAATGTATTTTTATCCCCAGGGGTACAGGTCTGTGAATCGCTAGGTTTACACACTTCACAGCACTCACCAAAGCACATACCCTCCCCAATGTCCATAACCCCAGCCCCCTCTCCCAACCCCCCCCCCCACAGCAACCCTCAGTTTGTTTTGTGAGATTAAAAATTCCTCATGATTTGTCTCCCTCCCAATCCCATCTTGTTTCTTTATTTCTTTTCCCCCCCCCCCCCCCCCCCCCCCAATTTGAACCTCCAATTCCTCATATCAGGGAGATCATATGATAGTTGTCTTTCTCTGACTGAATTATTTTGTGTTCACAATAGCCAAATTATGGAAAGAACCTAGATGTCCATCAACAGATGAATGGATAAAGACTATGTGGTATATATACACAATGGAATACTATGCAGCCATCGAAAGAAATGAAATCTTGCCATTTGCAATGACGTGGATGGAACTAGAGGGTATTATGCTTAGTGAAATACATATTTTTTAAGATTTATGATATGTTGTTTCATCTCAAAGTACAGAAGGAAACTCTCTCTTCAGGAAAAGAAAAGGAACCAACAAAATTTACAAAATGTCCAAAGGCAATTATTTTTTTCCATAATGGTTGTTCTTAATTAAATATAAAAATATAATATCTTGTACCTAGTATAATTTGCATCTATTGTTTTATAGTTCAATGAAATAAGAAGCTAAATAAAATTCTACTAAATAGCTAGATGCAGTATGCATTACATAATAGAATCTACCATTTACATACTGTACAACTGGAAATAAAATATTGAAATGCAAGAACATACTTTCATTTACAATTATAAATGCAAACTAATCCATGCTACTTTATTCACTGTACCACAATTAAATACCTTACTTGAGGGATGCCTGGGTTGCTCTGTAGGTTAAGTGGCTGCCTTTGGCTCAGGTCATGATCCTTGGGTCCTGGGGATTGTCCCGGGGTCCTGGGGATCATCCCAGAGTCCTGGGATCAAGATCTTCCTCTCTCTCTGCCTGCTGCTCAGCCTGCTTATGCTCTCTCTCTGTCTCTCTAATAAATAAATAAAATCTTAAAAAAAAAACTTACTTGGAAAAAAAACTTTTTAAATTAATTTATAATTTTGAATAGTGGTTCAGCTGATGAAGCAAAACTACTTGCGTAAAACGAGGCTACTTCACACATGAGATGGGTAGCACGGGGTCTACCTTATGCACTATTCATTCAGGATTGTGTGACTGTCCATCAAGAGCTATGAAGGGTCTGGAATTTTTCCTTGCTTGTAAGAGGACATGTTCAATTGCAGCAGTTGCTCTGAGACAAAGGATTCTTTTTTTTTTTTTTTTTGCTATGTAGATATAACTTTATTAACAAAAAGACTAAATGATTACATGTAAAATAAGCAGAAAAATGTTTTCCTCACTTCACACATAAAACTCTGTAGTTCTTGGTAATAATCGTGATTAGATAATTCCTTTCTCCAATATTTAATCAAAAATTACATTTAAGAACATTCCTGCGTTTGCACGCTTTTCCACGGAATCCACCAGCAACTGGCCCCTGCGTGGGAGGCCCTCCTCACCCCTGCGCTACTGGGGGCGCCCCACCACCTGCCACCCTTGCACAGCTGCCTTCCCAGACTTGCAATTTCAGCCTAAGCATCACCGCATTTGTCTTCTACTGCCGCACAGCAGACTGCCACAAGACCTAGTACCTGGACAATTTTTATAATCTCGTACTTTCTGGGAGTCAGGAACTCAGGACTAATTGTGCAGGAGGCAGAGAGAAACCAACGTAGCACTGCTGCTCAGGAAGGGGTAAGGAAGCTAAAGTAATATTGGGGTGTCTGGGTGGCCCAGTTGGTTATGCGGCTGCCTTCGGCTCAGGTCATAATCCCAGGGTCCTGGGATCGAGTCCCACGATGGGCTCCCCGCTTAGCCGCGAGTCTGCTTCTCCCTCTGCCTGCTGCTCTCCCTGCTTGCATGCTCTCTCTCTCTCTCTCAAATAAATAAAGTCTTTTAAAAGCGGGTGGGGATAAGGAAGACGGATGTCCACGAGTGGGCTTGTAGCAATTCTGAAGTCGGGGGCCCAGGCAGTTCCTGGTGACGGTCCGCCCTTCAGGAGCTCAGCCCCGCTTTAGGAGTCATCCTTTCCTGCCCAAGAGGGAGCCCGGAGTGACGCCCGATGGTCTCGCCAGTGTGCTTCCCGCCTGCACAGAGGCTCAGGGTCCAAACGCCGCCTCCCACGCGCAGGCTCTGGCCCTTGCAGTCCAAGCCGACAGGGCTTCTGCCAACTCAACTGTCCCTCTTCTGAACCCAGCCTTCTTTCACAACGGTAACATCGCTCATGATGGCTCCCCTCTGAGCCCCCAACTCGGAGAAACGCTACTTTGTGGTATCAGCTTTGGGGTTTGGATTCTCTGCTGCTGCTGCTGCCCTTCCCACTCTCGAGTGATGACTCAGCCTTTCTCATATTAAGTGTGGCTTGTCTCTATGTGAAGGCACCTGCAAAGGCGGCGGCGGCGGCGGCCCCGCAGCTGCTCGGGCGGCGGCGGAGGATGGAGCCGGGGGGGCGGGGGGAGGAGAGGGGGCGACTCGGGGGTCCCCCCTTCCTCCTCCTCCCCTCCTGTCCTCCCCCCACCCCGCAGAGCCTCTGGCCCCCCTGGAGCCCGGTGAGGCCGGCGGGAGGGCAGGCGAAGGCTGCAGGGGAGGGAGGAGGGGGCCGGCCGGGGCGGGCGGCGGGGCGGGGGGGGGGGGCGGCGGCGGCGGCGGCGGCGGCGGCGGGAGGGGAGGGCGGAGGGAGGGCGGCGGCGGGGGGAGGAGGAGGCGGAGACTCTACATGGGAATCGGATATCGGCTACAAATTCAATTCATCACCAGAAAACACCGCTCGGGCGGGGGCCGGGTCACGCCGGCGAGGCGGCGGCGGGCGGAGGCTCCGGGCCCCGGGGCGCGCCCGGCGCGGGTCGGGGGTCTGCGGCCTCCTCTGGGGGTGGGGGGCCGCGCCTCGCCGCGGGGGTCGGGGTACCCTGCCGCCGCCTCCCCGCCCCCTCCCTCCTCCCTCCCGGGCCGCCGCCGCCGCCGATCGCTTCTCGCCGCCGCCGCCGCCGCCGCCGCCGCCGCCGCCGCCGCCGCGGGGCTTGTTGTTGACTTTGAGGAAAACTCCTGACGTCAGGGGCTGGCTCTCGGCGACTGGCGGGAGCGGCTTCCCCGCGTCCCCGGCCCTGCCCGCCGCCTCTGCTCCCCTCCCTGCCGCGCCCTCGTCCGCAGGCTTCCCCGCGCCCCCCAAACCCGCGGCGCCCCGCGCCCCCTCTCCTCTCGCGAGAACATCCCCCCAGCCCGCCGGAGCCGGCGGCGGGGGCAGGCGCTCCTGGGCGGGAAGTTCTGGCTCTCCCCGCGCCCTCGTGGCCCCCGAGGCCCGCCGCCCGCCGCCGTCGCCACCGCCCCCGAGACAAAGGATTCTGTTAATCATGGTGTCACACACAGACAGTGTGAGCTTCATATTAGCATTGGTTCCTTTTGCCCCCCATCCCTCCCCCCCCCCCCCCCCCCCCCCCCCCCCCCCCCCCCCCCCCCCCCCCCCCCCCCCCCCCCCCCAGCCCCCCACCCCCCGCCAAGCCCCTCACCCTGAGGAGGAAGGATTAACTCAGCAGGCATGGGTTGTTCAAACTCTGTACATTCCTAAGGAAAAAAAAAAAAAACTATTTTCAGGATCCTTGGTTTCCTGCTGGGAACTGAGCTCTTGGAATGTTCCATTTAAGTGTTTCTGTATGCTTGAGGCCTGGGGACATGCTATACCAGTCTGTCCAGATAATTTGTGCTTAGCAATGTGATTTAGGGTGAACATCTGCTTTTTATCCAAGGGCCTTCCATTTGAGTAACTGAGGGTGGTCACCCAGGTACTGTACCCCTCCATGACCAAAACTCAATTTAAACTCTGTACATCCAAACTCATAGGAATCTCCCTGATTGGTAGCACTTTTCCCGTATTGTCACACACTGCTCCTGGAAGAACTAGTGTGTTCTCTGTGACTCCACCAGGAGGGGGCAGCCTGATTTCCTCCAGACTTTGTGCTTAGAAGTTTGGGACTGTTTTCCTTCAGATTTTGCCCCAGGGCTGTTTCTTTTTGTTGATTCTACTCTGTATCTATTAGCTTTAATAAACTATAGCCATGAATATAACAACTTCTGAGTCTTGTGAGTCCTAGCAAATCATCAAAGCTGAGGATGATCCTGACACACACTTCGAATCCCAGGCCTACAATACAGACAGGCCGCGGTCATGTCATGCACACCATGCGTTTGTCACAGTTGAGGGACACTGAGAATAAGAGACCATAATATTTTAAAAGAGCCAAAGCGATTCTGTCCAACCATTGCCCTGAAGCAATGCATTGTGTTTATTATCTTGCTCAGGAAACAAATCTAACCTCTGTCCTTGAGGAAATCACTATTTCTTCCAAGGCTGTTTGCTATTCAGATGTCTTTTACAAAGAATAGTCTGGGAAGAAGTTGTTATACCTGTGACAAACATACCTTAAGGTGATCATAATCCCCTTCTTCTGAGCTGAGCTGGGTCTGTGACTTTCTGCTGACCCATATAATGTGGCAAAAGTAATGGCATATCACTCCTTTGATTTTATCACAACATACACAACACACACACATACAATGGGTATGCAAATCTTACAGCAAATCTTGCTGTAACCACAGCAAGAAATTAATAACACCATGTTTTTGTCAGAAGAGATGGAGAAGTGCCAGAGTCCCGTGAAGACTTCTTTCCCAACTTTCAGGCACTCCCTGAATATACTCCAAAATACATCATGTCGAAGCAAGTGACCTTCCCAGTTAAATAACGAACCATTAAATCCAACAAGATAATTGAAAAGAGGCCCCTGAGAGTATAGTTATTTCTCTTTCTTTTCATCCACATAAATATTGTAACATCCATTTTTATTTTGTAGGTGTTATGATAGTACATAATATAAAAGTGAATGAAATATGGATAATGCCTTAAAGAGTTTTCAGTCAAGTGTCAAGGGTAAATACTGGCTTGCAATTCCATTGTCACTTTCTTTGCTGGGAAATAATCTCAGCTCTACATGCAGCTAAATGTACCCTCTATATACAATTCTATAATGTGTCCAGTTCAAAGTGTTTTTTTTTCCAGCAAATATGATGTACTGAATACACATAAAGTGAAACACCCTGTTTTTCTTAGCATTCAAATTTTCACTACTCTTCCACCCCATCCCCATAATAAAAGAATATATTGAAGGTGATATCAGTCTTAAGATACTTAGGATACAGAGCATAATCAATTGAAAGCTTTCCTAGAATCCTGGGTTTTGCCAGTAACTATACAACTTTTGTTTTGCTCCGATGCATATGCAAGCAGAAAGACAGTACTGAATTATTTAGGAAGAGTAACTTCAGATGCTATTTACGGACAGGGAAAGAGTAAGGTAGAAGGTAATGCATTGATGTAGCTAGTGGCCAGAGACCATCATTTGAGAAAGAACAGAAATTATTTATCTGTTTATGTATCTATTTAAACACCTATTATAAATACTGTGCTATCACCTGATGTGCAAAGAAAATAATTTTCTTGCAATTCCTTGACATTTTAATAGGATTTATAATTCTGAGTCTTATCTTTTAAGGTTGCTTTCTAGTCATCTAATCTTAACAAGAATAGATTACTTAATAAGAATTACTTCCCCAAGTATAGATTGAAAAAGAAAGAAAGAAAGAGAGAAAGAAAAAGAAAATGCAACAGTTGCATAGGAGCCCAGCTACACTTGAATTACAGTTTTAATGAACTTGTAAATTTACATGCCTATATCTTATCAGGTAAGCCATAAACTACTTTGAAATTTTTTAGTGTTGCGCCCTCCCTGCCTGTAGAGATGACGCAACACCAACACACACACACAGGTCGATGCACAAGCTCTTGTTTATTCCCTGGTCAATCTTTTTCCTTCCTCCCATGGGGAAGGTCCCATGCCTTATATAGGGCATAACAGCCAATCACAGAGGCGTTCACGTGAACAGGAGGTATCTGGGGCTCGTAGGCAGTGGTGGCATACGGTGTTCATGTGATAAGCACGAGGTCACATGTGGCCAGGGCGGATGTTTTTTAGGCTGTCCGTGCTCCTCGGGCTATGTAGTTGGCGCCATCTTAGGGGCGCGACCCCGACACTTTAGGATAATATGTGCACATGTTATTTATGTTTGTATGTGCTGCACTTACGTCTACACCATTGTATCTTGGCAAAGCATATAACAACTCATCTGATTTTTTTTTTTAATAAATATATAGACAAGGACTTCAATAGAAGTTGGCAGACGACAACTGCCAATAGAAGTATTATGGCTAGAGGCTAAATGAAGGCTACTTTTCCTTTATACCCACTGACTTCCATGGGTTTTCTTTTGTTTTTCCAAATCTTGATTATAAATATTTAATACATTGAGTGATTTAGCTATCATGTTTTATTAAGTATAATTAATTTCACAAAGAGTAAGTCCAAATCAGATGCCTGCTATCTTGCCAAATATTAAAATATCGTTTTGATTCATTTAAAGCAAGCATATTATCACACGGCAGAAAGTAAAATAATTAATAAGATACTGAAGTCTGGTATTAGTACTAAAGCATGTAAGAGTCAACAAAAATGTATCCGAGAAATCAAGTCATCTGTTAGTGATATGATTAAATTATCCAATTTTGAAAATCCTAGGTGTGTGAAATATAATTTTTCAGAACCTGATCATAAATTTAATATTTAACTTTCTTTACCTTTGCCATCAAAACAGAGTTGTATTTTATTTAGTTGAAAACAGTGTTTTTCCTCAAAGAAACAGCAAGACATTGTACATGTCAGCACTGAGATTCCATTATTATGCTCACTCATAGAGATAGAAAATCCAGATTCTTCATTATAGCCATGATATGAAACAATGAAAGATTTATTTTAATTGGGAATTTCTGAATGATGTCTTATTCAATTCTAAGTGTATTAGACATTACCATTTGAGGTTTTAAAAATTGAGTGAACAACATCCAAATATTGTATGCATGCATTATATGCTATATCATAAATTATGAAAAATATATGCTATATGATAAATTAAGCATTAGGTTGTATGCTACACTATAAATTATAAATAACTTTACAAATATGAATTATATATGTACTTCTCTTTGCTGGTGCTGAATAATTATCACAGATGATTATCACTTTTATATGACATAAATCCATGTAAGATATCTGAAACAAGATTTCAAGTAATAAAACACATTAATCCTGGTTTTGGAAACAGAAGATTTTAAAACAAAGAATTTATATTACATAAATAATTTCTAATAGAGCAGACACAGAAACTAGAAAAATAAAATTTGTAAAACAAAGTACAGGATATTAATTTTTGTGTTAGTCACAACACTTTGTTGCAAGTCATCAAAACCCACCAAAACCATTTTTAGTAAAAAAGACAGTTTTTTTAAAAAGATTTTATTTATTTATTTGACAGACAGAGATCACAAGTAGGCAGAAAAGCAGGGAGAGAGAGAGGGGGAAGCAGTCTCCCTGTTGAGCAGAGAGCCCGATGCAGGGCTCAATCCCAGGACTCTGGGATCATGACCTGAGCTGAAGACAAAGGCTCTAACCCACTGAGCCACCCAGGAGCCCCAAAAGGCACTTTTATGGAAAGAAAATGGGATTTCAGTCTAATGGAAGCATCAGAACAACTCTAGGAACCTCAGGATAAAGAAGTTTGGACTAGAAAACCCACAGAAAATTAGAACACCAAGATACTCTGCCTGTGTTTCAATTCCAGGCATTGCATGAATTTCATGCCTGGTTAAGTGATCTACTGAAAAAATCTGCTTCAGAAAAAGGAACAGTAACTTAGTAAATAGCTAGGGAATTGTTCTACTGCGGGTATCAAATTTTGTTTGTTTGTTTGTTTTCCTATGTATGTGTACATTCTTTTGCCATTTAGATTTTAAATACATACCAGAATTTACTTTTTCCTGTGGAGATACATGGGCATAATAAACAGTTCCATTTTTCTTTTGAGAAACAAAAATAGGAGTTAAGAGTATTTATACACACTTTAACTAAAATGTTTGAAAAAAGTCAGTAAGAACTTAAATTTATTAATGCAGAAAATCTATGGCAAAGATGGTTAAAATCCCTTTTGGTTTAGCTGATAATCTTTTAGAAGATATTCTACACAATTGTTATAATTTCAAGGACATGGAAAAGTGATATTAACTAGATAAATCCCCTAATTATGCATTTGAGGAAACTGAACCTGATAGAAATGAAATGGTTTGAGCTTGGTCATCTAGCTAGTTAACAGAGAAATTTAACATGGGATGCATTTGCTTGGCTTTTATAAAAAATATGTATATAAATTATTATATAATTCATAAAATTATATTATAATAGTCATATAAATATGTTATATCTAATATATATGATATTTCCCAGACCAAACAAAAACATAAGTATATATACATATATACATCCATATATACATCCATATACATATTCATATCTTCATCTCTAGCAATTTTCTTTATATTTCAATATTTCAATTTTCAATATAGTCAGTTATATGGCAAATATGTTCATTAAAATGTTTAATTTGAAGAGCATTTTGATATATTTACCATTTTCTACCCCTTGCAATTCTGTGTTGTTTTTGTCTGTTGGTCTTTATCTATCACCCTTGAGATATCACTTAAGTTAGTAAATAATGAACATTGCTCCTAGGTGAAATACAGCATTAGGTTCCTAGGAGTCTCTGTTCACATTTTTGTCAGCCAATCAACCCATAATCTTGTTTTTTGTAGGTTTGAAGACATTTTATTTAATATACTTTGTTAAATTCATTAACATTGAATTAATGACCAAAAGCACCATACTTTGTTTCTATTTCATTGATTTCTGCTCTGATCTTTATGATTTCTCTTCTCCTGCTGGGCTTAGGGTCTCTTTCTTGTTCTTTCTCCAGCTCCTTTAGGTGTAGGGTTAGGTTGTGTACCTGAGACCTTTCTTGTTTCTTGAGAAAGGCCTGTACTGCTATATATTTTCCTCTCAGGACTGCCTTTGTTGTGTCCCACAGATTTTGAACCGTTGTATTTTCATTATCATTTGTTTCCATGATTTTTTTCAATTCTTCTTTAATTTCCCGGTTGACCCATTCATTCTTTAGAAGGATGCTGTTTAGTCTCCATGTATTTGGATTCTTTCCAAACTTCCTTTTGTGGTTGAGTTCTAGCTTTAGAGCATTGTGGTCTGAAAATATGCAGGGAATGATCCCAATCTTTTGATACTGGTTGCGTCCTGATTTAGGACCGAAGATATGATCTATTCTGGAGAATGTTCCATGTGCACTAGAGAAGAATGTGTATTCTGTTGCTTTGGGATGAAATGTTCTGAATATATCTGTGATGTGCATCTGGTCCAGTGTGCTAAAATTTAAGGCCTTTATTTCCTTGCTGATCTTTTGCTTGGATGATCTGTCCATTTCAGTGAGGGGAGTGTTAAAGTCCCCTACTATTATTGTATTATTGTTGATGTGTTTCTTTGATTTTGTTATTAATTGGTTTATATAGTTGGCTGCTCCCACGTTGGGGGCATAGATATTTAAAATTGTTAGATCTTCTTGTTGGACAGACCCTTTGAGTATGATATAGTGTCCTTCCTCATCTCTTATTATAGTCTTTGGCTTAAAATCTAATTGATCTGATATAAGGATTGCCACTCCTGCTTTCTTCTGATGTCCATTAGCATGGTAAATTCTATTCCACCCCTCACTTTAAATCTGGAGGTGTCTTCGGGCTTAAAATGAGTTTCTTGGAGGCAACATATAGATGGGTTTTGTTTTTTAAAAGCACCATACTTTGTATCTGAAAAAACCCTACCTAACACACTCTGTAAGGCACATCACACCCATCTTGCACTTTGGAAACCTTACACTTTTGATACTACACTTCGATGCTATTTTAAACAGTGAAATCATAGGATGACTGGGTGGCTCAGTCAGTTAAGCAGCTGTGCTCTGCTCAGGTCATGATCCCAGAGTCCTTGGATAGAGTCCTGCATTGTGTTCCTTGCTCAGCAGGGAGCCTGCTTCCCTTCTGCATCTGCCTGCCGCTCTCCTGCTTGTGTTCTCACTCTCTCTGTCTCTGACAAATAAATAAAATCTTTAAAAAAATGTTTAAAAAATAAATAAACAAACAGTGAAAATAAAAATAAAACAAACAAACAAACAAACAAAAACAGCACAGGAGCACCTGGGGGGTTCAGTCAGTTAAGCATCTGACTCTTGGTTTCTGATCAGGTTATAATCTCATGGGTACTAGGATCAAGACCTGCAATGTGAGGGGCTCCGGGTTCAGCAAGAAGTCTGCTTGAAATGCTTGTCCTCTGTCCCTCTCCCAACTCCTGTGCGCAGTTTCTCTCTCCCTCTCTCAAAATAAATAAATAAATAAATAAGTCTTTTTTAAAAAGCACAATAAAATGCAAAAAATATGGTACTTATTAAGCCATGGAGGGAAAAAAACCCTGAAATCTGAGCTGAACAAGGTGACCAAACAATACTTTGTTTTCCACCCATAGGGAACTTGTATGTTGGGCAACTCAAATTTTTCACAGCTTTGCCTATGTTCGTAAATGACTGTGAAAGCTGAATATTGATTTTGAGTTACAATAAATTTTAGTGAGTGGATGAATCCATAAATAATGAAAATCAACTATATATGAATCACATATGTACCCGTATTCCCTGTTACAAATATATTCTCTGTTACACTTATAAATATAGAATTTATATAGAGTTTATTGTCTTTTCATAATATAAAACTTGATGTCATGAACCATATTCATTAGGGATATTGCTGATTGAAGAGATATATATTTATATTTATATTTTACTTTAATAGATTTTACCATCCTGGAAATTAATAGGAGCTGTACCTGTTTTAAATTTGTTTATGATTGATTATTTGAATAATCTATTTTTACCATACTTAGAACTTGAAAACCTTTCCATCTGTTTATTTAGCTTTTGGATTTTATAGTTCCTATATATTTATTCATATTTTTTGAACATGTTATTCTATTTGACCATTTTTTCCAAATACTTTATAAGAACTCTTGGTATCATATTTTCAGTATTTCTTTGTCCATAATCTGCATAACTGATAATCTTTATATGTTATGGTTATTGACTTTGGTTTTATATATTGTGTCATGCAGTCTATTTTTATTTTAATATAGTGCAAATTCCTGTTTTTTTTTTTTTTTTATTCTGAAGTATTGGTGTCTGTTTTTCAGGACTGTTATATATATTTTTAGATTTTTTTCTATATTTTTCTACACTAATGGATTCAAACAAGAAAAAAAAAATCCCAACAGCCTGAACTCTAGCCAAAGGATCAGGAAATGGCAGAAACTTTCAAGTTGGAAAAGTTTTATAAAAACAACTGGTATGGTACAAGCAAGTAGCATAGAAAAATATCTGGCTCCACTTCTACCCATAATCACAAAGGTCAAATAGAAAACATTTATGGATCATAAGGAAGCAGCCTAATTTTTCCATTGGGGTGGTGTCAGGGATGACTAAATAAGGATCCAGGACTGTCATTCTTGTCAGTCTGTAAACTCTCCTTTCCTCTTAATTTCCTTCCCCAACCAATATCAATCAAGACCAAGTAGGGACTTTGACATCCCCAATGGAAGAACAATATACTTTTCAAGAAATGGTACTGTAGCAATTTGACATTCACAGAAGGGGGTGAGGGAGTCACTTAAATTAAGTTTCATACATCATATGAAATTTAAGTCAAAGTGAATCATAACCTTAATGGGATTTTCAAAACTATAAGACATTTAGAAAACAAAACAGAAAAAAACAAACAAAAAAACAGGAGAAAATCTTTGGGATCTAGAACCAGGCAGGGAATTCTTTGAGTGACTTAAAGGCACAGAACATAAAAGGAAACCGGTAAATTGGACTTACCCTGTGAAAGGCTCTGTTAAAAGGATTGAAAAAATTACTTGCAGAAAATACTTGCAAGCCACATATCTGACGAAAGGCAAGTATCTAAAATATTTGAAGAACTAAAAACAAACCCACAACAACAAAACCAAAAACAGTATTATTAGAAAGTGAACAAAAGTTATGAAGAAATACTTCAATGAAGATAACACACAAATGAAAATTAAAACCATAATGAGGTATCACCACACATCTATTAGAATGACTAAAATTAAAAAAAAATAGTGACACCATCAAATGTTAGGGTAGGAAAAACAAATATATTACTGGTGGAATTTAAAATGGATAGACATTCTGGAAAATACATGGGCAGGTTTTTTTTTTTAAACAACAATGTATGATACATACACACACACAAAATATGTAAGTACCATGCATCTTTAAACTAAAACTTTGGCCATTTAAAACAGATACATAAAATTTTATGTTCACACAAAAACCTGGGGTGTGCCTGGGTGGCTCAGTTGGTTAAGCCCCCAAATCTTGATTTTGGCTCAGTTCATGACCTTAAGGTCCTAGGATGAAGTCCTGTTTTGGGCTCTGTGCTCAGCAGGGAGTCCGCTTAAGGTTTTTTATTTTTCTTTCTCTGTGCCCCTACCCTGCTTACTTGTGTTCTCTATCTCTCTCAAATTAAAAAATTTTTTTTAAAGAAAAGCAAAACAAAGCAAAACAACAAAGAAAAAAAAAAACACACACGAAAGCCACAGCAGTTTTATACATGATAGCCAAAAAGTAGAAAATCTAGTTCTTCTCCTTCAGCAGATGCAGGGTTTAGTGAAGAAATTTCTTCCATTGCTAACCTGTAGGTTAATCACAATACCTGTCTGGCATAATTCAATTATTCTTAAGGATCATAGGCTGCTGGGTGTTTCTCATATTACTTTCCCCTTTTTTATGATATTAATGAAAGTTATTATTATGATATCATGTCTCTTCTCTAGTATTGTGTATTTTGTATTTTGTGTGTGTGTGTGTTTAAGGAGAAAGGAAAAATAAGAATTTATTCTAGAATAGTTAAAGGAGAAAAAGTTATATAAAATAATCCATGGGCAACCAAATATTTTCTTTTTCTCCTACAGCCAAAGGAGAATCATAGAAGTTTTTGAGCAGGATGATGACATGATCAGAACTGACCTTTTGGAAGATTTATTTAGAAGCAGTACATACTAGATATGAGTAGTAAGAGCCTGGAGGTAGTCTATGAGCTAACTGATCTTCAAGGCTTGTCAGTTATATGTCTTAATTTCAAGCTTTCCTCAATAAATAGTTAATGATTACTCGATATACTACATTTTGTGAGATAAATTTAGGCAATAATGTGCATCTAAGAACGATGCTAAAATATCTTAGGATAATATGGTAGTTTCCCTTTATGTTGCTTTCAAATTGATTATCTAGTGCTTGAACTTCCATAACTTCACAAAATATATATAATATATAGCATTCTTATTTTTGTTTGCCTCACCATATGTTTAATAAGACCTTTTAAAATTTTTATTTATTTATTTTTTTAATAAGACCTTTTTTTAAAGTTCTTAATTTTTTTTTAGGATGAAATATCTCTCTGCAATTTTATAATTTGGAATTTTGTAGAATTTATATTCATTCTAACCATATTTGTCTAATTTTTTTTTTATGAGTTTTGTTTTGTTTTATTCTTTCATTTGTTTATTGTTACTGTTTTTTTTTTTAATTTTTTATTTTTGATAAACATATATTTTTATCCCCAGGGGTACAGGTCTGTGAATCACCAGGTTTACACACTTCATATTTGTCTAATTTTATAAATGGCAACAATTCCTTTCAAACTTCCTTTTAATTGGAAAAATTATTATCATATTTTTTTCTTCCACAGGTAACACAATTTTATCTTGGAACGAACATGTGCTCTGGTGTCTGTCCTATTTATCAATACCTGCTTCTCAAAATATCAGAAACTTAGTGGTATAAATGCCATTTTATTACAGTTCAGATCTGGGAGAGCTAGAAATTCAGGGAGAGCTCAGTTGCATGATTTTTTTGTTTACATGGCATCCATGGAGTCCTTGTGTCACACACAGCTGAAGACTGGGCTACTCTGTACATTACTTTGTAGAGATTGGGTGAAACTGGTATCATTTAGGTGTTTCTTCTCCTTAGGTCTCAGAAATTCTCTAAATGGTCTCTCTAGCAGAATAACTGGAATTTTAAAATAATGGCTCACATATCCAAGAACAACTGTTCTACAAGCAGGAAATGACAGTGATGAGATTGACAGTTCAAGTCAATCTCTTGAAATCTGGAACCAGAAAATGGAAGACTGTCACATTCAATGGTCAAGAAGTCAAAGACCCCAGATTCTGTGGGAAATAACATGGGCTTCACATTGCAACAGGAAATATAACAAAATGTGTGTGGTATGTTGGAAGTACCAGTGTCACAACTGATTATCAGTTAGCATTTTCAACAGCTAACTACCTTTGACATTGAGCATACAACTCATACAACATAATTTCCCAGATTTTAGTTTTTCTTTTACTTTTTTTTAACAGTTTTTTTTCATTAATTTTTTATTTTTTATAAACATATATTTTTATCCCCAGGGGTACAG
>NC_081572.1:60258171-60258618 GCF_022355385.1 Mustela nigripes
CAATGATAGCCTAGCTGGATATAGTATTCTTGGCTGCATGTTTTTCTCATTTAGTGCTCTGAAAATATCATGCCAGCTCTTTCTGGCCTGCCAGGTCTCTGTGGATAAGTCAGCTGCCAATCTAATATTTTTACCATTGTATGTTACAGACTTCTTTTCCCGGGCTGCTTTCAGGATTTTCTCTTTGTCACTAAGACTTGTAAATTTTACTATTGGTGACAGGGTTAACCACCAATTTTCTAAATGAGTAGCTGCATCTGTTGAAGTTGAGAGATGACCTAGAAAAGAATTCCTAGTTTCTAGATATGTAATAGACTTCTTATATCAGTTCTGATTGTGTAAGTATAGAAGACACACAGAAAGACATATGAAGAATTGCTTTTTCACTTTTTGAACATTTTTCAAGTCTGATGATCGACCGGTCAGTTCCGAGAATGAATTAAGATT
>NC_081573.1:0-3373 GCF_022355385.1 Mustela nigripes
CTCTATCTCTGTAGCCGGCTTCCCTGTTCTAATACCTGTAAGCTCTGTGACACCCAGACACCCCCGATCCTTCTGTGACCCTGTGGTACGGGAGGCCATGCTGACCCCACATGGGCTTCACCCCAGTTTAGCCTCTGGAGCGATGTCCCTCAGAGGAACAGACTTTTAAAAGTCCTGATTTTGTGCTCTGCTGCTCCACCGCTTGCCGGGAGCCGGCCCCTCCCCCAGGGGTCTATCTTCCTGTCACCTGGGATTCACTTCTCTGCCAGTCCTACCTTTCAGAAAGTGGTTGATTTTCTGTTTCTAGAATTGATGTTCTTCTTCTCGTCGGTCAGCCATTGGATTGGTAGGTGTTTGCAATATTTAGATAAGCTATCAAGCTGATCTCCTGCTACCTGAAGTAGTTTCAGCCTGCTACTCCCTCCTTTTTCTCATTTTCTATGTGGGACCAGAGATTTGGGGGCTGAAAGCATTTATCAGCATTAAAAAGAAAAAAAAATTTAACTTAATTTAAATACATTTAATTTAAATTTAAAATAAAAATTTAAAATTAAAAATTTAAATTAAATACCTTGTTGTCTATAAGTGACTCAATTTGAACCTAAAGATACACCCAGACTGAAAGTGAAGGGATGGAGAATCATTTTTCATGCCAATGGGCCTCAAAAGAAGGCTGGTGTAGCGATTCTCATATCAGATAAATTACATTTTAAACTAAAGACTGTAGTCAGAGATACAGAAGGACACTACATAATCCTTAAAGGGACAATCCACCAAGATGATCTAACAATTGTAAATATCTATGCCCCTAATATGGGAGCAGCCAATTACATAAGAAAACTGTTAATCAAGATAAAGAGTCATATTGATATGAATACACTAATCATAGGAGATCTTAACATGCCTCTCTCAGAAATAGACAGATCATCGAAGCAGAAAATCAATAAAGAAACAAGAGCATTGAATGACACACTGGAACAGATGGACCTCATAGATATATACAGAAAATTCCACCCTAAAACAACAGAATACTCATTCTTCTCAAATGCACATGGAACCTTCTCAAGAATAGACCACATACTGGGTCACAAATCAGGACTCAACCGATACCAAAAGACTGAGATTATTCCCTGCATATTCTCAGACATCCATGCTTTGAAACTGGAGCTTAATCACAAGGAAAAGTTCAGAAGGAACTCAAACACCTGGAAGCTAAAGGCCACCTTGTGTAAGAATGCTTGGATCAACCAGGAGATCAAAGAAGAACTGAAACAATTCATGAAAACCAATGACAATGAAGACATTTCGGTCCAAAACCTATGGGATACAACAAAGGCGGTCTTAAGGGGCAAATACATAGCCATCCAAGCCTCCCTCAAAGAAATTGAGAAATCCAGAACACACCAGCTGTCTCTACACCTTAAAGAACTGGAGAATCAACAACAAATCAAACCAAACTCCACACATAAGAAGGGAAATCATCAAGATTAGAGCAGAGATCAATGAGGTAGAAACCAAAGATACAGTAGAATGTATCAATGAAACTAGAAGTTGGTCTTTTTAAAGAATCAATAAGATCGATAAGCCACTGGCCACACTAATCCAAAAGAAAAGAGAGAAAGCCCAAATTCATAAAATTATGAATGAAAAGGGAGAGATCACAACTAACACCAAGGAAGTAGAAACAATCGTCAGAAGTTATTATCAACAATTATATCCCAATAAGCTTAGCAACCTTGATGAAATGGATGCATTCCTGGAAAACTATAAACTCCCAAAATTGAACCAGGAAGAAATCGACAACCTGAACAGACCGATATCTAGTAACAAGATTGAAGCAGTGATCAAAAACCTCCCAAAAAACAAGAGCCCAGGACCTGACGGATTCCCTGGGGAATTCTACCAAACTTTCAAAGAAGAAATAACACCTATTCTCCTAAAGCTGTTTCAAAAAATTGAAGCAGAAGGAAAACTTCCAGACTTTCTATGAAGCCAGCATTACCCTCATCCCCACACCAGGCAAAGACCCTACCAAAAAGGAGGATTTTAGACCAATATCACTGATGAATATGGATGCTAAGATTCTCAACAAGATCCTAGCAAACAGGATCCAACAGCACATTAAAAAGATTATCCACCATGATCAGGTGGGATTCATCCCTCATGAATTTACTTTTGTTTTTCAACATTTCCTTCACGATTCGGGGTGATGGTTCAACATTCGCAAATCAATCAATGTGATAGAACAAATTAATATGAGAAGAGAGAAGAACCACATGGTCCTCTCAATTGATGCAGAAAAAGCATTTGACAAAATCCAGCATCCGTTCCTGATTAAAACGCTTCAAAGTATAGGGATAGAGGGAACATTCCTGAACTTCAACAAATCTATCTATAAAAGACCCACAGCAAATATCATCCCCAATGGGAAAAAGCTTGAAGCCTTCCCGTTGAGATCAGGAACATGACAAGGATGCCCACTCTCACCACTCTTGTTCAACATAGTATTAGAAATTCTAGCAACAGCAATCAGACAACAAAGAGAAATAAAAGGTATCCAAATAGGCAATGAAGAAGTCAAACTCTCTCTCTTCACAGATGACGTGATCCTCTATATGGAAAACCCAAAAGACTCCACCCACAAACTACTAGAACTCATACAGCAATTCAGTAACGTGGCACGATGCAAAATGAATGTACAGAAATCAGTGACTTTCTTATGCACTAACAATGAAAATACAGAAAGGAAAATTAGAGAATTGATTCCATTTACTATAGCACCAAGAACCATAAGATACCTGGGAATAAACCTAACCAAAGAAGTAAAGGAGCTGTACTTGAGGAACTACAGAACACTCATGAAGGAAATTGAAGACACAAAAAGATGGAAGACCATTCCATGCTCTTGGATCAGAATAAACATTAGTAAAATGTCTATACTGCCTAGAGCAATCTATACTTTTAATGCCATTTTGATCAAAAGTCCACCAGTATTCTTCAAAGAGCTGGAACAAATAATCCAGAAATTTGTATGGAATCAGAAGAGACCCCGAATCGCTAAGGAAATGTTGAAAAACAAAAATAAAGCTGGCGGCATCACGTTACCTGATTTCAAGCTTTATTACAAAGCTGTGGTCACCAAGACAGCATGGTACTGGCATAAAAACAGAGACATAAACCAGTGTAACAGAGTAGAGAGCCCAGATATGGACCCTCAACTCTATGGTCAATTAATCTTCGACAAAACAGGAAAAAATATACAGTGGAAAAAAGACAGTCTCTTCAATAAATGGTGCTGGGAAAACTGGACAGCTATAAGTAGAAGAATGAAACTCGACCATTCTCTTACACCATACACAAAGATAAGCTCAAA
>NC_081573.1:6373-31679 GCF_022355385.1 Mustela nigripes
GGCATGGTTTGCTCCTGGGTGGCAGCTGCCATCCTGAGGTGTGGCTCAGGGGTTCTGAATCTGGAGGGCTTGGGACCAGGCCTCTGGGGATGGAAGACTGGAAACCCAACATAGGGTTAGGGTTAGTGCCTCAGGGCATGGCAGGCCCAATCTGCAGGTGCTGAGGTGGTCTCCCTGAGGGTCGAGTTGAGGGCAGTGTTCCAGAGGCCTGTCAGGCTCTGGGACTATGCCAGGGAGGCAGGTAAGGGTGTCTTAAGGCCATATGCAGGAATCTCCTGCTCTGAGGGTACTGCTCTGCTCCAAACAGCATTCTTTCCTCCTGGATAGCAGGCGGAATCCTTGAGTGTGACTCTCGGGTCCCCATTCTGGAGCACTTGGGGGCCTAGTTTCTGTGGATGGAAGCCTGAAAAGCCAATCTAGGATTAGGATTAGGGCCTAGGGTCAAGGCAGGACCAATCCGCTGGCACTGAGACAGGCTGTCCTGGGGGCTGAGTTTAGGGCAGCACACTGCTGGCGCATTAGGTTCAGGGTTTGTAACCATGATGGCAGCCAATCCTGGGGATATCCTCAGGGAATGCAAGTTTCTCCCACTCTGAAGGTTTTTCGCAGGTCCAAAAGGCTTGGTTTCCTCCTAGGGGGGAGTTGGAGTCCTGGGTGTGACTCAGGGTCCCTAACCTGGAAGGCCTGGGGGCTAGGCCTCAGGGGATGGAAGCCTGAAAACCCAACCTAGGGTTAATATTAGGGCCTAGGGGCCACAACCAAGACTCTCACAGGACAAACAGAGCACAAACCTAGCAGGGAAACCCCAAGTTCACAACACTCACACACACACATGTGCGCACGCACACACAATGCGTACAAAACACACAATGCACACCACACACCCATCCAAAACCATGCACTGCAGACATACACCATTCACACCCATTTCATCAACCTCCAATGTAGCAGTCACCCCCAAAACGCCCCCTACGATCTACACATATAGATCACCTGCATGGAATGGTGATGTTACACGCAAACTCATCGAAGGCACACACAGTCCATATCCTACCAAAACTCACACGCACGACAGACACCACACTCCTACCTCATGGACAACACACTCCCCTCGCCTCAACCTCACAAACACATCACACGTAAACCTCACACACACAGCACATATGTCAAATGGACACATGGCCAAACACCCACCCAAAGCCTACAGGCATGCACTCCACAAAAACGAAATACGCCACAAGCACACAGGCAGACATCACCCATGCACTACACAACTACATAGGCAGGACACACACAGGGAACCCAAAATGTCCCAGGACACCAAACATGCATACCACCAAGAAATTCCAGAAATGGAACACACAATACCCAGAAGAGTCACACCATACCTATAACACCAACAGGGGTAAGGCTCCCAGGGACAGGATCCACCCATATACCACACCCACACATAGACCATGAAAAACCATGAACACCACACACAGCACTCAGAGGACACACACACACACTGGAAGGACAGCAGACATAGGCAACACCTCCCTCACTGGCACAGGACTCCTCCAGCAACCGGCATCCCTACAGCGCCAACACACACCTCATGCCATCCAAACTGTGCCCAGCAAAAACACCCCCCCCACACTGATACCACTTGTTTAACACACACCCAACCGATTCATACCACTCATCCTTGTCCCGTCTTGCACATGTCCATCACAAACCAGATACACATGACACAGACAACATAGAGAACACACACACACACATCATGAGACCACACATATGACCCTATGCTCCACACTCACTACACCTGTTCCACCCAGAACACATATCTCCTGCACACACCACCCATACAAAACACAAACGCACCAACGCACCACCAAGACACTCCACTCCACGATGGGCAATCAAGTCACCTACTCCCCTCACCCACACTCCACAGGCAACCAAGGAATCACAGCACTTACAGCACCCACGATCCACGCATCCACTGCCTACATACCACAACTCTACCCCTCACCCACACCTCACATCACTACACATGGACCACAGGAATTCCTTATATTCATCACACACACCCCAGGCATATGCCAAACACACAGTGAACCCATGCCAAAACCGACACACACAGCCATCTGTTACATGGATCAATGCACACTGCACAGACAGCATAAATTATGTGCATACACTCCATATGCAGCGGTCACATCACAACACCCCTTCTATACAAGAAGCTCATAACGCTTAGCCCACCTAGAGGCACGCCATGCCCACACCACACAAACACCATACACACACCGCGATTCACCACGCACACCAGGCATCTCCCACAAGCATACCACACAGAGACCACATTAATGGGCCCCACAAGCACACCATGCACACACCATAGATACCCCAAACTCAGCCCACCTAGTGCACCCTAATCTACACTGCACACACACCAGAAGAAAAGAACACAAACAACCCATACACAACACATACCCCACTAACACAGTGCATGGATATCATGAATACACAACACCTACCCCCCACCCATAGGCATTGGAGAAACATCAAACATCCACCATACGAAACACATCTCCATCACACACCAACGCCATGTAAAACAAACAAGATACACACCATATCCATCAGACTCGTGAACTGCATGCACTCAACACACCTCTAACAGAGATACACTCACTTATGAAACACAACTATGGAAAACACACAACCACCTCAAGAGTCAACACCTGTCAGATTCAAACCACGCTGAAACAACACTGACCACACAGTCACACACACACACACACAAACACAGAGTTCTGCTTCCTTCTTGGGTGGCTGGTGTCAGCCTGCTTATGCATAGCCAGGCTGTCTCCTTCCACAGGCTGACTGACATGCCTTCATGAGGAAGAAGAGATTGTTCACACCTGTCCAGAATGCTGCATGGCAGGGCATGCTCTGTAAGAGCCCTTGCCTGGTAGAGTGCACTGAGTCCCAGTTCCAAACACTTGAGAGTCTCCCCCCCAAAGCACCCCAGCTCGCCCTGAGCCACTCCTAATGGTAGTCAGTATGGGAAGGACAGGAAAAGGAGCCAGGGCCAGAAGCATTCATTGTCTTTTGGCAGAAAGGACCCAGGCCACATGTTGACAGGGCTCCCAGGTGTAGCCTCTGGAGGTTCCCTTTGCCCAAACCCACAGCTGATTCTTATTCCTGATATGGGGACCTCGCTAGGAAAGTGTGCTTGCTAGTCCCTTCCTTTTCAACATCATCACACCCTCCTCTGTACTGAAGAAATCTGGCCCTTGGTATCCACTTCCATGCATTGCTTCTCATTGTACACTAGCTTTAGGCCCGAGGCCATTCAAATCCTGTGTCTCAGTCAACGGGGAGTCTGGCCGAGACCTCAGGCCTCTACATTAGGTTGGGCCCCAGGATCCGCTACAATCTCGTCTCAGAAAGACATGGACATCGGGAGGGATGGCGGATTGTCATATGGCAGCAGAGGCTGGGCTGGAGGTTCTCAGAGACACCTGGTCACATTTCTGTAGCAAAGGGAAACAGAGTTAATACAATTGTCAGATTGATTTCATTCCCATTGGAATGGACCACATGGGCCCTCCTGTAGCTCTTCTCCCAAGCTTGCTGAATTTTGAACCTTCCTGTGGCTTCCATTCCTGGGATATGGAGCTGTCATTCACACAGCCAGCACTCCTTGGTTGGTGGCAAGTTTCCCTTGTGGTCCTGTGCTCAGAGCAGTCAGGCTCAGATATTGCCAAGGAATCTTGGGCTCCTGCTTTGGACTGCATGCTGCTTGGCTGCATGGAGGAAGGACTGGAATGGGTGGTCAGCTGGCTCTATTCTTTGACTCCCTCTGATGCCTCCACTCGGAAGACCAGATGGCGAGGGCGGGCAGAGTATTCTGCCAGTCCTGCTGAGGCCTTTTTCTGAGCATATTCAGGGAATATTGACCGAATGCCCAGTTGCAAACACAGGAGCTTCCACAGAGAGTAATCCACCACTGCTTCCCCTGAACGACTGCTATCTCTGGTCACTGGCTTGAAGGGTGGAGAAATATCTAAGGCCAGACAGGTTTCCTCTTCTTCCTAAAGGATGAATGGAAACATCTGGCTGACCAACTCTCTGGTGTAGCCAGTGGGGATTTCCTGTCGCCTGAATCCAGACTTGTGTCTTTTTTTTTTTTTTTTAAAGATTCTATCTATTTATTTGACAGAGATCACAAGTAGGCAGAGAGGCAGGCAGAGAGAGAGGAGGAAGCAGACTCCCCACTGAGAAGAGAGCCCGATGCGGGACTCGATCCCAGGACCCTGAGATCACGACCTGAGCCGAAGGCAGTGGCTTAACCCACTGAGCCACCCAGGCGCCCCCAGACTTGTGTCTTAGTCCTGAGAAAGCCAACTCGTTGGGAGACTGGGCTAGTGCTTCCATTCTGAACTTTGTTGATTCATTAGAAAGACAGGGTTGGGGTGTGCGCATGACTTGGGGGAGGGCAGAGTGAGAGAATCTCCATGGAGACTCCCCACAGAGCATGCAGCAGGACAAGAACGTTCCATCCCACCACCCATGAAATCATGACCTCAGCTGCAACCAAGAGTCAGATAATTAATGTTCGGGTCTGTAATCAAAGGACTGAGAGTGATAAAAAGCGAAGGTCAAGCAAAGCTTTTTCGTGCCAAGCATCGAGAATCAAACTGACCAGTCAGGGCAGTTGGAAAGAGGCGACCCCTCCCAGCCTCACAGACTAACTTTTATAGAGGTAGCTTAGCCAGCCTATACACAGGTGGCCAATGAGATTGCAATACACAGAGAAAACTGCACAGTCATGCTAGGTCTGCCACACAGCAAGAACTGCTAGGTAACACACGGGTGGGCAATTGAATTTCATTTTACCCTAGTAGATATTTGCGCACCCTGCTGATTAGATGTCTTCACCTGGCCTGACCTGCCCTTGTGTCTAGGCTTTGCAATTAAGTTCCTCTGGGAGGGGTGGGGTCAATCTAAGTTCACTATATAAACATAGAATGACTCCCTCTGGCCAAGCAGGCCCTTATATTCCCCCCTTTTCTTTGGAGATTAGTCAAATCCTTGACTTTTCAGCCAGTTTTATGTTCTTCTGTTGTAAGGGGTTATACTGAGCATGTAAGTCTAACATTTTATTGCTCTAGTTTTCTTCTGTACATATGACACTAGTGCACAGTCAGCTGATGAGTTAGCCATTTACCGCTTTGTATAAACTTTTCCATTTTTCCTAATTTTGTTCATCTAATTTCCCACCTATACTTTACATAAACAGGTAATGGTAGGAGCAATAATACACTAACAGGTAACAATAGGAGCAACAATAAACTCATAGTCTTTTGAGTCTTAACTTTAGTCCACGGTCAGCAGGGTCTATTGGCTGCGGCTTCCATCTTTGGGGGACATCCTTGTCCTCGGCTCGTTTGACATGACCCATGTGAATCCAGGCCCTGATGCCTTCTTTTATTGCCGTGGGGGTAGTCAGGATGACAGTAAATGGTCCCTTCCAGCGAGGCTCCAAGTTCCCCACTTGGTGGTGACGTATCCAAACCAAGTCCCCAGGTTGGTAAGGATGTGGTTCCACCTCTGCCTCTGTCTTAGTGTGGGCAGTTCGGATCCCTGCGAGGGTTCTTTTTAAGACAGACTATAATGCCTGCAGTGATTGGAGTACAGACTGATCAGTGATTTCTGCTAAGGCCACCTCTTGTAGCCGAGGGCGGGGGTGTGTGTGTCTCCCGAACATGATTTCAAATGGGGTCACCTTGTTTAAGTTGGGTGTACATCATGCCCTGAGGAGGGTGAAAGGAAGGAGATCCACCCATCCACCGCCAATCTCCAGAATTAGCTTTTTCAAGGTCTCTTTAAGAGTCCTCTTCATTCTCTCTACTTGCCCAGAACTCTGAAGCCGGTAGGCACAATGTAGTTTCAAATTAGTGGCCATGGCCTTGGCCAATGCCTGTGAGACTGAACTCACAAATGCAGGGCCGTTGTCTGACCTGATCGCAAGAGGCAGCCCAAACCTAGGAATTATTTCTTCGAATAGCTTTTTGACTACCACTCCTGCTGTCTCATGTTTGGTGGGAAAAGCCTCTACTGAGCCTGAAAAGGTATCTACAAAACTAACATATACTTTTGCCCATATTTTCCGGGTTTCATTTCTGTAAACTCTATTTCCCAATAAACTTCTGGTTCTTTACGTCTTTCTCTTTTCCCTCTTCCCATTCTAGTTCCTCCCACATTAACTGCCTGGCATTGAGCACATCTATCAACTATATCCTGAACCATATGCCCTAATTTAGAAACCTGGAACTGCTTGCCTATAAGTTCCTTGAGTTGCATGTCCCTAAATGAGTACCCTGATGTATCTGGTCTACTAACTTCTTACCTAATCTTTGAGGAAGAATTAACTTTCCTGTTTTAGTCTTAGCCCAGTCCCCCTTCATAGTCCAATTTAACCCATTTTTGTAAATACTTTAAATCTTCTGAATAGTTCGGTTTTTCTGGTGGGACTGGAGCCCAGAGTGTAACCAGCTCCTGAACTGTTTCTTGGGCTGCTTGTTTTGCGGCTCAGTCTGCTATTTGGTTTCCTTTTGAAATCAGATCAGTCCCCTTTTGGTGTCCTGGGCAATGCATAACGGCCACCTCTTTCAAATAGCCTGGAGGAGAGCCAATATTTCTCCTCTGTTTTTAATTCCTTTTACTTCTGCTGTTCATAAGCCCCTTTCTTTATAAATAGCCCCATGTATATGGAGAGTAGCAAAGGCATACCTGCTGTCCGTATAGATGTTGGTGGTTTTACCTTTGGCTATCTGCAGTGCCTTGTTGAGTGCAATCAGCTCTGCTTTTTGTGCCAGTGTTCCATGTGGCAGGGCTGCCATCCAAAGTTCCTACTCAGGGGAAAGCACCACAGCCCCCGCATACCTCTTTCCATCCACCTTGTAGCTACTCCCATCTGTGAGCAGAGTCATCTCTGCATCCAGAAGGGGAATGTCTCTGAGGTCCGGCCTTACTCCTGTGACTTGAGTTAGGACCTCCCCGCAATTGTGTGGATGGTCAGCCAGGTCCTCTGGCAGCAGTGTGGCTGGATTTAGCACTGCTGGGGGCCGGAAGGTCACTCTTGGCTCGTTGAGGAGGGCCTGATACCCTGTCACTTGGGCGTTCATCATCCATTGGTCTGGTGGAGTCCGAAGAAGGCCCTTGGTAGCGTGGTTGGTGGTCAAGATGAGATTTTTGACCCAAAGTCAATTTACTTGCATCCTTGACTAGGAGGGCCATGACAGCAATTATGTGAAGGCAAGGGGGGAACCCAGCCGCTACTGGATCGAGTTTCTTACTAATATAGGCTACTGGCCTTTGCCAAGGCCCCAGAGTCTAAGTCAAAACTCCTTTGGCCACCTCTGCTTTTTTATCCACATACAAGTGAAAGGGCTTGGTAACATCTGGATGGCCAATGTTGGGGCACTCAGTAAGGCTGTTTGTAATTCACAAAATGCTCCTTCTGCCTCAGCTGTCCACTCTGTCATAGTGGGCCCCCCTTTTGCCAGTTCATAGAGAGGTCAGGCAATCTCTGCAAACCGAGGTATCCACAGCCTACCATAGCCCACCATCCCAAGAATCTCCCTCACTTGTTGGGATGTGGTGGGACAGGGGTATCAGGTGATCACCTGTTTCCTGGACTCAGACAGTGAATGAACTCCCTCGTGGAGATCAAAGCCTAGATAAGTGGTGTGGCTCTGACAGAGCTGTGCTTTCCTTGCTGACACCCAATACCCTTTTTTCTACAGAGTCTGTAAGAGAGCTCTTGTTCCCTGAAATCATGACTCATGGTCCTCAGCAGCTATCAGCAAGTCATCAACATACTGTAACAGAGTGAATCCCGGATTGGAGGTTCTGTACTCACACAAATCCTCGTGTAGGGTCTTGTCGAAGATGGTGAATTCTTGAATCCTTGGGGAAGTCTTGTCCTGAGCTGGCCTTGGAATCCTTCCTGTGGGTCGGACCACTCAAAAGCAAAAAGAGGCTGAGTTTCCTTTGCTAAAGATATGCATAAAAATGCATTCTTAATATTTAAGACAGTATACACAGTTCTTCTGGGGCCCAGGAGGGAGAGTAGGGTATAGGGGTTAGACACCATTGTGTGGATATCTTCAACCTGTTTATTAACTTCCCGCAAGTTGTGAACGGTTCAGCTCTCCCCAGTCTCGGCCTTTTTGATGGGCAGCCAAGGTGTGTTCCATGGAGATTTGCAAGGAACTAGGATCCCGTCTCCTTGGAGGCGGTTAATGTGTTTTCTGATCCCTTCCTTTGCTTCCCGAGGGAGGGAGTACTGCTGGACGCGACAGCCATAGCCATAGCTTTTAATTGTACCACCACTGGAGGCTGTCCCTTGGCCAAGCCAGGGGGCTTCCCTTATGCCCAGACTTCGGGAAACTCGACCTGTAGGGTTTTGAGAAGGCTCCCCCTGCTTTGTCTCCTCTGGTTTTGAGACTGGCTCATAAAGGAGGTATTCATCTACTGCTGCCATAAGCACCTGCACAGTGGGTTGTCCCAAGGTTACAGTCATGTTTCCTTCTGAGAACTGAATGCCAGCCCGTAACTTGCGGAGGAGATCTCTTCCCATCAAGTTATATGGGGCATTAGGGAGGACCAGAAATCGGTGTTTAACTAACCTCCCGAGGCAAAAATCTAAAGTCCTCTCTGTTGTCCATTTATGTTTCTCTGTGCCATTTGCTTCTTGTACCCAGACTTCCTCTCCAGATAGTTTTCCCATAGGTTTAAGTAATGATGAAAATTGGGCTCCTGTGTCCACCAAAAAATCTATTGATTTCCCCTCCACTTTAATTTTTACCCGAGGTTTGGGGAGGGGCTCCGAACCATGGCCCCTTCAGTCTCTGGTAGCTAGCATGGCCATCTTCCTTTCAGGGCACTCCCTGGCCCAATGTCCTTTTTCCTTACAGTAAGAGCACTGATCTGAATCTAAGTCTTCCAGCCTGCCTCTTCTGTACTTGGGCTTTTCCTTCCATTTATTATCCCCTATCTGCCTTTCCCTTTCCCGTTGACCTCCTTTTCTCCTGTCTACTTCCCGCCTCATGTAATGCCAAAACCTTAACCAGTTTTTTTGTCTGTTTTTCATCCTCTCGTGCATCCCTGTTGTTAAACACCTTTTCTGCTATTCCCACTAACTCAGTCAGATTCTTCCCTTCAAATATTTCAATTTCTGAAGCTTCCTCCTTATATTTGGGGCTGACTGACTCACTGTCCTCTGATTTTTGGGTACCTTGGGATTGGCCGGACTATACATTTTATAGGCTTCATTCAATAGCCTTTCTAGGAAAGCTCCTGGAGACTCATTCCTACCTTGAGTCACCGTACTAAGTTTAGATAAATTTATGTGTCTCCTTGCAGATGTGCAGAGACTTCCTAGTAGGGCCTGGTGATAGAAGTGTAGGCTCTCCTTACCCTCATTGGAGTTTGGTCCCCAGTTGGGGGGTTCCCTTGGGTAATAGTCCTCCATCCGCTAGGGATCAAGGTCCCCTCAAAGTCTCTCAATTATCACCTTATGGGTCTCTCGAATGATGTGATCCCTCTCTTCAGTGTTAAAGAGAGCCATAAGGAGTTGTGGAATATCCACCCAGGTGGACTGGTGGGTAAGAAAGACAGTCTCGAAGAGACCAAATAAATCCTGAGGGTGGACAGAAAAGGATTTGTGTTGGGCCTTCCAGTTATAGATGTCAGAAGAGGAGAAAGGGATATGGGTTAGGTGGGAGCGACCTCTCCTGTCTGGTGAAACAACCTCAAGGAGAGGCAGCATTGGCGAGGTAAAGGGAGGCAGAGGGGGGTATGGTAAGGAGAAAAATCAGGGCAGTCTTTCTGCTTGGTGTCCCATAGGTGGACCCTGACCGCGTATGAGGTAGACTGGTAAGGGCGTCTCAAGAGTCAGGTTTAGCGGACAGATTGGGGGGATTCTACAACCTCCACATCTGACGGAGGTAGAATGGCCTTCTTCCCTGGTTCCCCCTCATCTTTCCGTTCTGGTATTGGTGATCTGATCTGCCTTAGAGGGAGAGAGATGGTTTCATTAGCAAGGGGAAGGTGAGACTGGAGCCATGACGGTGGCTCTTCTTTTTAAATTTATTTTCATCATAACAGTATTCATTGTCTTTGCACCACACCCAGTGCTCCATGCAATCAGTGCCCTAATACCCACCACCTGGTTCCCCCAACTTCCCACCCCCCGCCCCTTTAAACCCCTCAGATTGTTTTTCAGAGTCCATAGTCTCTCATGGTTCACCTCTCCTTCCAATTTCCCTCAACTCCTTTCTCCTCTCTAACTCCCCCTGTCCTCCATTCTATTTGTTATGCTCCACAAATAAGTGAAGCCATATGATAATTGACTCTCTCTGCTTGACTTATTTCACTCAGCATAATCTCTTCCAGTCCCGTCCATGTTGCTATAAAAGTTGGGTATTTATCCTTTCTGATGGAAGCATAATATTCCATAGTGTATATGGACCACATCTTCCTTATCCATTCATCCGTTGAAGGGCATCTTGGTTCTTTCTACAGTTTGGCGGACGGTGGCTCTTCTATCAGATATAGCCAGGCCATGATGTACGGTATCTGGTCTCGATAGAGATCAAAGACCTCACTCTGGGTAGCATAGATCTGAGCCAAGGCAAACATTCCTTCTGGTGGCCACCCTGTGGAGAAAGTGGGCCACTCTAATTGGCAGAGTGTTTTTAGTTTTCCTGGGTAAACCTTGTCACCTGACTGGGTGGCTTTACCTTGAAAATCCTTGAAATGCTGGAGAACAAGATTTAGGGGTGTCACAGGTCCCTTATTCCCAGCTTGCCCCATTCTCCAAACACAATAAACAACACAACAGACAACGAAAAAACAAGACAAAGACAACTACAGGCCCAGTAATCCTCATCCAGAGCCTGCTGCTGGTGCGTACTTCCGTGGTTCCCTATAAATACAGCAAACAGCACGACAGACAACAAAAGGACAAAACAAAGACAACCGCAGGCCCAGTAGTCCTTAACCTGCCACTGGTGGGGACTTCCTTGATCTTTCAATCGCTCAGGGGGACTCGAACTCCCTGTCTACCCAGGGGGACCCAAAACCCCTGACTGCCCAGCGGGATTCAAACCCACTGACCACCTAGGGGGTCTTGAACCCCCCAACTACCCAGGGGGACTCGAACCCCCCATCAATCTACCAGTGGAGGGATGGGGTGTCCCCGCATCCACACCAGCCCTGGGGAGCATGGCTGCATACAGCTTCTCCCCGGTGGGCTATACCCTGGAGCTCTGCAACCAGACAGACAAGATCCCAAGATCTTACCTCCAGAGGCTTTCCCAGAAATTCTGATCCTGGCTCAGTTCTCCCTGATTGATCCCGGATGAGTCCCCAATGTTAGGGTCCATAATAAAAGGTGCGAGACTGATAAAAAGTGAAGGTCAAGCAAAGCTTTATTTTGCGCCAAGCATTGAGAATCAAACTGACCTGTCATGGCTGTCTCTTGCAAAGAGGCGATCCCTTCCAGCCTCACAGACTAACTTTTATACAGGTAGTTTAGCAGGGCTATACCAATGTGGCCAATGAGATTGCAATACACAGAGAAAACTGCACAGTCATGCTAGGTCTGCCACACACAGAAAAAACTGCGAGGTAACACATGGGTGGCAAATTGAATTTCAATTTAACCTAGTAGCTATTGGAACTGATTGTGTTGAAAACATGAAGAGTCGCGTACAGGGCCCTAGTCTTGGTCGTCCATACAGGTGAACATAGGAAGGTCTGTATTCAGGAAAATCCTTCAGGTGGATACCCATTCATGGCAATGTCTTCCCAGTTGAGGAAAAGAAGGTAGAAAAAGGATGGATAATGTGGGTGAAGTGCAGACTATGGCACTTAGGAGTCCAAAACGTATATTGGCGGAGCAAGAACTGTGGTCATCCATACTGTTTAGCTCTGTCGAAAAGACTTCCAACGTCGTGAGGGAAGTGTGCTTTAGGACGGACTCGCGACAAGGTTGAGGCTGTCGAATGGTGGAAGCTGTTGGAACTGACTGTGTTGAAAACATGAAGAGTTGCGTACCGGGCCCTAGTCTCTGACGTCCATACTGGTGAAGATAGGATGGTCTGGGAAAATCCTTCTGGTGGACACCAGTTTTTGACAGTGTCTTCCCAGTTGAAGAAAGAAGGTAGAACAATGATGGATCCTGGGCAGGTTGGAAACTGTGAGTGAGGTGTAGTCTTTGGGCCTTAGGTGTGGAGATCGTATATTGGAGGAGCACGACCTCTGGTCATCCACACTGTTTACCTCTGTGGAAAACACTTCAGTCGTCATGAGGGAAGTGTGCTTTAGGACGGACTGGTGACAGGGTTGAGGCTGTCGAAAGGTGGAAGCTGTTGGAAGTAACTGTTGAAAACATGAAGAGTCACATACAGAGCCTTAGTCTCAGATGTCCATACCGGTGACAATAGGAAGGTCTGTGTTCAGGGAAACTCCTTCAGACAGACACCCATTCATGACAGTGTTTTCCCAGTTGAGGAAAGAAGATAGAACAAAGACAAACTCTGAGCCATTTGGATACTGTGATTGAAGTGCAGGCTACGGCTCCTCAGTGTCCAAAATGCATATTGGCGAAGTATGACCTGTGGTCATCCACACTATCTACCTCTGTGGAAAATGCTTCAAACATCATTAGGGAAGTGTGATTTATGATGGAATCATGGCAGGATTGAGGCTGTTGAAAGGTGGAAGCTGTTGGAACTGACTGTGTCAAAAACATGAAGAGTCATGTACAGGGCCCTAGTCTTGGATGGACATACCGGTGATAGCATGGTCTGTGTTCAGGGAAACTCCTTCAGGTGGACACCTATTCGTGGCAGTAGCTTCCAAGTTGAGGAAAGAAGATAGAACAAGGATGGACTCTGGGCAATTTGGACACTGTGAGTGTCGTGCAGTCTATGGCTCTTAGGTGTCGAAATCGTATATGGGCAGAGCACGACCTGTTGTCATCCACACTGTCTACCTCTGTCGAAAACCCTTCAAACGTCGTGAGGGCAGTGTGCTTAGAATGGACTCCAGACATGTTTGCGACTGTCAGAAGATGGAAGCTGTTGGAACTGACTGTGTTGAAAACATGAATAGTCGCATACAGGGCCCTAGTCTCAGACGTCCATACCAGTGATGATAGGAAGGTTTGTGTTCAGAGAAACTCCTTCAGGTGGACATGCATTTGTTGCAGTGTCTTCCTAATTGAGAAGAGGAGATAGAACAAGTACGGACTCTGGACATGTTGTACACTGTGAGTGAAGTGCAGTTTACAGCTCTTTGGCGTTGAAATCATATATTGGAAGAGCACGACCTGTGGTCATCCACACTGTCTACCTCTGTCTACAACACTTCAAATGTCATGAGAAAGTGAGCTTTAGGATGGACTCATGATAGGGTTGAGGCTGTTGAAAGGTGGAAGCTGTTGGAATTAACTGTGTTGAAAACATGAAGAGTCACGTACAGGGACCCAGTTTTGAACATACATACCAGTGACGATAGGAAGGTCTGTGTTCAGGGAAACTCCTTCATCTGGACACCTATACGTGGCAGTGTCTTCCCAGTTCAGGAAAGAAGATAGAACAACACGAACTCTGAGGAGGTTGGATATTGTGAGTGTAGTGCAGTCTACGACTCTTAGGCGTACAAATCGTGTATTGGCAGAGCACGACCTGTGTTCATCCACACTGTCTACCTCTGTTGAAAACACTTCAAACGTCGTGAGGGAAGTGTGCTTTAGGACGGACTCGAGGCATGTTTGCGACTGTTGGAAGGTGGAAGCTATTCGAACTGATTTTGTTGAAAACATGAAGAATCACGTACAGGACCCTAGTCTCAGATGTACATACCCATGACCATAGAGAGGTCTATGTTCAGGGAAAATCTTTCAGTCGGACACGCATTCATGGAAGTGTCTCCCAGTTGAGGGAAGAAGATAGAAAAAGGACGGACTCTGGGCCGTTTGGATACTGTGAGTGAAGAGCCGCTCTAGGACATCCAAAACGAATACTGGCAGAGCACAATTTGTGGTCATCCACACTGTGTACCTCTGTCGAAAATGCTTCAAATGTCATGATGGAAGAGTGCTTTTGGATGGACTCACGACATGGTTGATGCTGTCAAAAGGTGGAAGCTGTTGGAACTGACTGTGTTGAAACATGAAGAGCCGCATAGAGGGCCCTTTTCTCGGAAGTTAATATTGATGACCATTGGAATGTCTGTGTTCAGGGAAACTCCTTCAGGTGGACACCCATTCGTGGCAGTGTCTTCCCAATTGAGGAAAGATGATAAAACAAGGAGGACTCTGGGCAGTTTGTATACTGTGAGTGAGGTGCAGTCTATGGCTCTTAGGCGTTGAAATCGTATATTGGCAGAGCATGACCTGTGGTCATCCACACTGTCTATCTCTGTTGAAAACGCTTCAAACATCGTGAGGGAAGTGTCCTTTACGACGGACTCGTGACAGGGTTGACGCCATGGAAATGTGGATACCGTTGGAACTGACTGTGTTGAAAATATTCAGAGTCGTTTACAGGGCCCCAGTCTCAGATGTCCATACCGGTGACCATAGGAAGATCTGTGTTCAGGGAAACTCCTTCAGACGAACACTCATTCGTGGCAGTGTCTTCCCAGGTGATGAAAGAGAATAAAACAAAGACTGACTCAGGGCAGGTTGGATACTGTGAGCTAAGTGCAGGCTATGGATCTTAGGCATCCAAAACTTATACTGGGAGAGCATGATCAGTGGTCATCCCAACTCTCTACCTCTGTCGAAAACGATTCAAACGTCGTGAGGGAAGTGTGCTTTAGGACATACTCGTGACAGTTTTGAGATTGTCAAAACATGGAAGCTGTGGGAACTGAATGTGTTGAAAACATGAAGATCCCAGTCAGAACCCTAGTCTTGGAAGTCCATACCGGTGACCAAAAGAAAGTCTCTGTTCAGTGAATCTCCTTCAGGTGGACACCCATTCATGCCAGTGTCTTTCCAGGTGAGGAAAGAAGATAGAGCAAGGATGGAATCTAGGCAAGTTGGACACTGTAAGTTAAGTGAAGTCTACGACTCTTAGGCTTCACAAACTTAGACTGGAAGAGCATGACCTGTGGTCATCCCAACCGTCTACCTCTGTCGAAAATGCTTAAAACGACCTGAGGGAAGTGTGCTTTAGGACAGACTCACAACAGTTTTGAGACTGTCAAAACATGGAAGCTGTGGGAACTGTTGAAAACAAGAATAATCGCATACAGGACACAAGTCTCAAAAGTCTATATGGGTGACCATAGGAATGTCTGTGTTCAGTGAAACTCATTCAGGAAAACACCCATTCGTGGCAGTGTCTTCCCAGGTGAAAAAAAAAAAAGATAGAACAAGGACGGACTCAGGGCATGTTGAATGCTGTGGGTAAAGGACAAGCTATGGTTCTTAGGCTTCCTAAATGTATACTGGGATAGCATGACCAGTGGTCATCCTAACTCTCTACTTCTGTCAAAAATGCTTAAATCGACATGAGTAAAGTGTGCTTTAGGACGGATTCACAACAGTTTTGAGACTGTCAAAACATGGAAGCTATGGGAAATGAATGTGTTGAAAACGTGAAGAGTCGCGTTCAGAACCCTAGTTTCAGGTGTCCATTCCAGTTGTCATAGGAAAGTCTGTGTTCAGTGAAACTCCTTGATATGGAAATTCTTTTGTGGCAGTGTCTTTCCAGGTGAAGAAAGAAGATAGAACAAGGACAGACTCAAGGCAGGTGGGATACTGTGTGTTAAGTACAGGCTATGGCTCTTAGGCTTCCAAAACATATACTGGGAGAGCATGCCCAGTGGTCATCCCGCCTCTCTACCTCTGTTGAAAACACTTAAAACATCGTAGGGATGTGTGCTTTAGGAAAGACTCATGACAGTTTTGAGATTGTCAAAACATGGAAGCCATGGAAAATGACTGTGTTGAAAACATGAAGAATCGCGTTCATGACCCTTAGTTTCGGAATTCCATATCGGTGATCATAGGAAGCTATATGTTCAGTGAAACTCCTTCATGCAACTACCCATTCATGGCAGTGTCTTCCTGGGTAAGGAAAGAAGATAGAACAAGGACAGACTGAGGGTAGGATGGATACTCTGTGTTAAGTGCAGGCTACATCTCTTAGGCTTCCAAACTTATATGGGAAGAGCACGAGCAGTGGTCATCCCAACTCTCTACTTCTATCAAAAATGCTTAAAACTTTGTGAGGGAAGTGTGCTTTAGGAAGGAATTGTGACAGTTTTGAGACTGTCAAAACATGGAAGCTGTGGGAACTGACTGTGTTGAAAACATGAAGAGTTGGGTTCAGGGACCTAGTGCCAGATGTCCATTCCGGTTGCCATCAGAAGGTCTGTGCTCAGTGAAACTCCTTCAGGTGGACATCCATTCATGGCATTATCTTCCCAGGTGAGGAAAGAAGATAGAACAAGGATGGACTCAGGGCACGTTGGATACTGTGAGGCACATGCAGGCTACCGCTATTAGACTTCCAAAACGTGTACTGGGACAGTATGACCAGTGGTCATCACAACTCTCTACCACTGTCGAAGGTGCTTAAATCGACTTCAGTGACGTGTGATTTAGGATGGACTCGCAACAGTTTTGGGACTGTGAAAGCATGGAAGCTGTGGAAAGTGAATGTGTTGAAAACATGAAGAGTCGCGTCCAGAACCCTAGTCTCGGGAGTCCATACCGGTGACCAAAAGAAAGTCTGTGTTCAGTGAAACTCCTTCATACAGACGTTCTTTTGTGGCAGTGTCTTACCAGGTGAGGAAGGATGATAGAACAAGGATGGAATTAGGGTAAGATGAACACTGTAAGTTAAGTGGAGGCTACAACTCTTAGGTTTCCAAAACGTATACTGGCAGAGCACGACCAGTGGTCATCCCAACCCTCTACCTCTGTCAAAAACGCTTCAAACATCATGAGGGAAGTGTGCTTTAGGACAGACTTGTGACAGTTTTGAGACTGTCAAAACATGGAAGCTGTGGGAACTGGCTGTGTTGAATACGTGAAGAGTTGGGTTCAGGGCCGTAGTCCCAGAAGTCCCATTCTGGTTACCATAGGAAGGTCTGTGTTCAGTGAAACTTCTTTGGGCAGACTCCTATCTGTGGCTATGTCTTCCCAGGTGAGGAAAGAAGATAGAACAAAGACGGGTATGGGGCGGGTTTGATACTGTGAGTTAAGTGGAGGCTATGGCCCTTAGGATTCCAAAACCTGTACTGGGAGAGCATGACCAGTGGTCTTCCCAACTCACTACCTCTGTGGAGAGCGCTTCAAATGTCGTGAGGGATGAGTGACTTAGGACGGCCTCACGACAGTTTTGAGACTGTCAAAACATGGAAGCTGTGGGTACTGACTGTGTTGAAAACATGAAGAATCGCCTACAGATCCCAAATCTAGGAAGTGTATACCGGTGACCATAGGAAGGTCTATGTTCAGTGAAACTCCATTAGACGGACACCTATTCGTGGCAGTGTCTTTCCAGGTAAGGAAAGAACTTAGGCCAAGTTCAGACTCAGTGAAGCTTGGATACTGTGAGTTAAATACAGGCTATGGCTCTTAGGCTTCCAGAACGTATACTGGCAGAGCATGACCAGTGTTCATCCCAATTCTCTACCTCTGTCGAAAACGCTTCAAAAGTCGTGAGGGAAGTGTGCTTTAGGACAGACTTGCAATAGTTTTGAGACTGTCAAACATGGAAGCTGTGGGCACTGACTGTGTTGAATACATGAAGAATCGCATTCAGGGGCCTAGTCTCGGAATTCCATACCAGTGGCAATAGGAAGATCTGTGTTCAATGAAACTCCTTCAGGCAGACACCCACTCCTGGCAGTGTCTTCCTAGGTAAGGAAAGAAGATAGAACAAGGACGGACTCAAGGCAGGTTAGATACTATGTGTTAAGTGCAGGCTATGGCTCTTAGGTTTCCAAAATTTATACTGGGATAACATGACCAGTGGTCATGCCAACTCTCTACCTCTGCCGAAAATGCCTCAAACCTCGTGAGAGAAGTGTGCTTTAGGACAGACTTGCCACAGATATGAGACTGTCAAAACATGGCAGCTTTGAGAACTGAGTGTGTTGAAAACATGAAGAGTCGCCTACAGGGTCCAAATCTCGGAAGTCTAAACCAGTGACCATGGGAAGGTCTGTGTTCAGGGAAACTCCTTCAGGCAGACACCCATTCGTGGCAGTGTCTTCCCAGGTGAGAAAAGAAGAAAGAACAAGGACAGACTCAGGGAAGGTTGGATACTCTGTGTTCAGTACAGGCTACGGCTTTTAGGCTTCCAAAACATATACTGGGAGAGCACGCCCAGTGGTTATCCCAACTCTCTACCTCTGTTGAAAACACTTCAAATGTTGTGAGGGAACTGTGCTTTAAGACAGTCTCGTGACAGTTTTGAGACTGTCAAAGCATGGAAGCCGTGGGAAATGACTGGGTTGAAAACATGAAGAATTGCTTTCAGGGCCCTAGTCTTGAAATCCCATATGGGTGCTAATAGCAAGTTCTGTGTTCATTGAAACTACTTCAGGGGAACACCCACTCGTGGCAGTGTTTTCCCTGGTGAGGAAAGAAGACAGAATAAGGATGGACTTCAGGGAAGGATGGATACTATGTGTTAAGTGCAGGCTATGACGCTTAGGTTTCCAAAACTTATACTGGAAGAGCATGATCTGTGAACATCCTCAGCCTCTACCTCTGTTGAAAACGCTTAAAATGACGTGAGGGAAGTGTGCTTTAGGACAGAATTGCGACAGTTTTGAGACTGTCAAAACATGGAAGCTATGGGAACAGACTGTGTTGAAACCGTGAAGACTTGGATTCAGGGCCCTAGTCTCAGAAGTCCATTCCGGTTGCCATATTCCTATGGCTCTGTGTTCAGTGAAACTCCTTCAGGTGGACACCCATTCGTGGCAGTGTCTTCTGGGATAAGGAAAGGAGATAGAACAAGGATGGTTTCAGGGCAGGACGGATCCTGTGTGTTAAGTTCAGGCTATGGCTCTTAGGCTTCCAAAATGTATACTGGCAGAGCATGACCAGTGGTCATCCCAACTCACTACCACTGTCGAAAATGCTTCAAAAATCATGAGGGAAGTGTGCTTTAGGACAGACTCGTGACAATTTTGAGACTGTCCAAACATGGAAGCTTGGGAACTGACTGTGTTGAAAACAATGAGTTGCCTACAGGGCCCAAGTCTCGGAAGTCTATACCAGTGACCAATGGAAGGTCTGTGTTCAGTGAAACTTCTTCAGGCAGACACCCGTTCGTGGCAGTGTTTTCCGGGGTAAGGAAAGAAGATAGAACAAGGATGTATTCAGGGCAGGATGGATACTTGTCGCTCTTGCCAGCAAGAACGACACGGAGACACGCGTGGAGGCAAGCTTCTTTAATGGCTTCCTTTTTTTTCTTCCTCCTTTACAAGTACATTCAAGCATATATATATACCGGCAGCTTAGCCCGCCTAGCCAATCACCGCACTGTGCATGCAGCTTCCTTGTGAGCACCTATCTAACTATATATGGTCACATTGCTCCCATGCAGTGACCACGCATCTCTCACTCAAGCCTCTGACCAATCACACTCCGTTCCTCAATTGCTTGTTATACCCTGGCTCAGCACTTTTCTATTATGGCCCTCGACAGATACTGTTTGTTAAGTTCAGGCTACTGCTCTTAGGCTTCCAAACGTGTAGTGGGACAGTATGACCAGTGGTCATCCCAACTCTTTACCTCTGTTGAAAACACTTAAATCGACGTGAGTGAAGTATGCTTTAAGATGGACTCACAACAGTTTTGAGACGGTCAAAACATGGAAGCCATGGGAAGTGAATGTGTTGAAATCATGAAGAGTCACGTTCAGAACTCTAGTCTCAGGAGTCCATACCCATGACCAAAGGAAAGTCTGTCTTCAGTGAAACTCCTTCATACAGACGTTGTTTTGTGGCAGTGTCATACTAGGTGAGGAAAGAAGATAGAAAAAGGACGGATTCAGGACAGGTTGGATAGTGAGCTAAGTACAGACTACGAGTCTTGGGCTTCCAAAACTTACTCTAGAAGAGCATGATCCGTGGACATCCCCACCCTCTACCTCTGTCGAAAATGCTTAAAACGACATGAGGGAAGTCTGCTTTAGGATGGACTTGAGACAGTTTTGAGACTGTCAAATCATGGAAGCTGTGGGAACTGACTGTGTTGAAAACATGAAGAGCCGCGGTCAAGGCTCTAGTCTCTGAAGTCCATGCCGGTGACCATAGGAAAGTCTGTGTTCAGTGATCTCCTTCAGACGGACACTGTTTTGTAGCAGTTTCTTCCAAGGTGAAGAAAGAAGACAGAACAAGGGTGGACTCAGGGTAGGTTGAATACCGTGAGCTAAGTGCAGGCCATGACTCTTAGTCTTCCAAAACTTATACTGGAAGAGCATGATCTGTGGTCATCCCAACTCTTGACCTCTGTCAAAAACGCTTAAAACGACGTGAGGGAAGTGTGCTTTAGTATGGACTCGCAACAGTTCTGAGACTGTCAAAACCTGGAAGTTGTGGGGCTGACTGTGAGGAAAACATGAAAAATCACATACAGGACCTTCATCTTGGACGTCCATGCCGGGGACCTTAGGAAGGCTGTGTTTCCTGAAACACCTTCAGGTGGACACCCGTCCGTGGCAGTGTCTTCCTTCCCAGTGAGGAAAGAAAATAGAACGAGGACGGACTCAGGGCATGTTGGATACTGTGAGATAAGTGCATTCTATGACTCTTAGGTTTCCAAAACGTGTACTGGGAGAGCATGACCAGTGGTGGTCCCAACTCTCTAATTCTACCAAAGATGCTTAAGGCGACGAGAGGAGAGAGTGCATTAGGACAGACTCGTGACAGATTTGAGACTGTCCAAACATGGAAGCTGTGGGAACTGACTGTGTTGAAAACACGAAAAGTGGCGTTCAGAACCCTAGTCACAGAAGTCCATCCCGGTGACCATAGGAAATTCTGTGTTCAGCGAAACTCCTTCAGACGGACACTGTTTCATGGTAGTGTCTTCCCAGGAAAGGAAAGAAGATAGAACAAGGATGGACTCAGGGCAGGTTGGATATTGTACTTGAAGTGACCAGAGATTTGGGGGCTGACAGCATTTATTAGCATTTATAAGAAAAAAAACTTAAATTAAATTTAAATTAATTTAAACTTATAATTTAAAATGAACATTAAAATTTAAAATTTAAATAAATACATTTAAATAAAAAATGTATTTTGAAAAAGGGATCTAAAAAGCGATGAAGCAAACAAATTATAAGACAACGGACAAAAATTGAGGGTCTCAGTCATTTCACGAAATGTCCATGGTTTCTGTACTCTAAGGAAAAGATGAAATTGGTTAGATTGCATCAAAACCTACAGACACACATAATGATGTGCTGCTTCTATGAGATACAGAATCAGCTCCCCAAGGCAGAAACAAAATTCGATAGTATTGAACAACTCAAATTGAACAACTCTCCTACCAACCTAGAAGGGGACATCCTAACGAGTATAAGAAGTGATGGAGAAAACATTGAAGGTATAAGAACTGGAAAAATGAGTGAAATTTGTAGAGAAAGATATTCTAAGAGAATGGACAAAGTATTAGAATCAGGAAGTGAATGAATCAAAGTCATCGGATATAAGTTAACAATTCAGAAAAATTCATTGGAATTCTATGACCTACGAACAAAGGTTGAAAATCCTATTGATGAGAGCACCAAAACGAGGACTTCATCTATCCAAAAACTTTATACAGTCTCTACCCAGCAAGTCTCCACCCAGAAAACCATCCAAGATGACTCAGGGAATTTATGATCTAAATCAATGGGATGTCCAATAGGTTCATATGTTACCTAGGTTAATAGAACAGGCTCGTAGATTGAATGACTGGTATTGTAAAGTTTCAGTGGACCCCACCTTGATGGAGAGATTCAATGCAATCCCAGTTTCCTATATGGCAAGTGCCTGTGGACATGGATAAGCCAATTCTTCTATTTCCAAGGAAGTGAAAAGGACTCGTCATTCTCCAGCAAATCTGAAGAAAGAAGTGAGAGCAAGAGTGAAGGAGAAAGAGACTGAGAGGAGAATCTGATGGGATAGGATTGATTACAAATGGACTCTTGAAATGACCAGAGAAAACAGACCAACAGGGTGGACTTTGACCAAGCAGTGCTAAACGACGTGAATATCCACATGAAACATCAGAACCTAAAACGCTCTTCCAGACTGATGTAGCCTCAATACTTAAGAGGACATCAGAAGTTTTCTGGAAGATACAGTAGGAAAACATTTGGAGGATCTGGGGGAGGTGGCAGAGATGAGGGGAACAGGACACCAAAAATGGGAAGCACAAGAAAGGTTGGGAAGTTGGTCTCTACTCATTCCAAGTTGAAAAACAAAAAGTCTTCCACACCAAATGAGAAGACTAACACTAGGAAAGGCTCTATTGAAATACCAGCTGAAGAACTGTATACAAATCTAGATAGGATAACTAGGAACCAAGAAAGAAAGGTAGGTAACTTCCAAACAATGAAAATCCTGGAACAGAAATATCCCAAGGAGAAAACCATCAGCCAATAAACACATGAAAAGATTCCTACCATCCTCAGTGATCACAAAAGAGCAAAGGAACACACAATGTGTTCGTGTGAACACAGAGAAGGCAGACCCAAAAAAGTGTGGCTTCATCCAAAGGATTGAATCATGAACAACTGATTGAATCATGGAGTGGGGCACCTGGGTGGCTTCATTGGGAAGCAGCTGCTTTCTGCTGGGGGCCTGATGCTGGGGCCTTGGGATCAAGCCCTGCCTGGGGCTCTGTGCTCAGCAGGAAGCCTGCTTCTCCCTCTCCCACTGGCCCTGCTTGTACTCCCTCTTCACTACTTGGGCTCCCTCTCTCACTGTCTCTCTTGTTCTGTCAAATCCGTCAATCAACCAATTCCTTCAATTCAGTAAGGAAAACTAAAATGTTGATGCATGGGGTCCTCATGAACGACAAGAATATTGAGGGTTGTTTGATGATTTTTTAAAAGATTTTATTTCTTCCTTGAACAGACAGAGATGAGAAGGAGGTAGAGAGGCAGGCAGAGAGAGAGAAAGGGGCAAACAGGCTCCCTGCTAAGCCAAGAGCCAGATGCAGGGCTGGGTCCCCAGTGCTGGGTCCGCAGGCTGGTGCCTTGCCAGGTCCATCGTGAAGTCCTGCAGCAGCTCTGACAATCCCGTGGGGATCTCCCTGCACATCCTGTCTGCCCCTCCCCACCGGCGGGCACCTGGGCACCGCCCTCGCCCCCTCTCTGGACCGATCTGCAGCCTCGCCACGCCAAGCCAGTGCTCAGATGGCACTGGAGGCTCTGCTCGCTGCTAGCGCCGTGGCTCTTGGGGCTCAGCTGCTCCTGGCGGCAGGGCCAGTGGTGGCTGAGGGAGCCCGGCCCTGGGAGGGCGGGCAGCATCTCGGGCTCCTCCTCCTTGCCCCAGGCCAGTTGCTTCTCTCCCCACCCCTCCCACTCTCAACCATTGTTCATTTCTGTGAAGGGTTTTCCTTGTTCGTTTTAGGGAAAGAGCACACGTGAGTAGGAGAGGTGGGAAGTGCAGGAGCAAGAGAGAGTCCTAGTGGACTCTGCCCTGAGCCCAGGGCTGCCTCAGGGCTCAATCTCAAGGGCCTGAGATCACCACCTGAGCCAGAACCAAGAGTTGGGCACTTCCCTGAGGGTGCTGCCCAGGTTACCCTCAGCTGTTGCTGACCAATTTCTGGAGACAGGCGTCTGGGTGGCTCCGTTGGTTGAGCGACTGCCTTGGGCTCAGTTCATGACCCCGGACTTGCAGAATCTCATCCCGCCTCAGGCTCCCAGCTCCTTGGAGAGTCCGCTTCTCCCCCTGACCTTCTCCTCTCTCATGCTCTCTCTCACTCATTCTCTCTCAAATCAAGAAAGAAAAGCTTTCAAACAAATGTCTTGAGCCTTGTTTTATGGGCGTGAATGGGGTTGATCTCCACGAGTTTTCTCATCAGATGCAGACACCTTGAGGATGGCCATGTCTTTCTAAATGGATCCTTTGTTGTTCTTAAATGTCTTCTTTCTCTGTTCATTCTATCAGGTGTCTTTCTATTGTCTCTTGTCAAGACCTAGAAAAATCAGCCTTTTAGGATTCGTTTTTGTGTGGTCTAGCCCTTTTCATCATTTTTCTTTTTTCTTTTAGATTTATTTATTTATTTATTTGACAGACAGAGATCACAAGTAGGCAGAGAAGCAGGCAGAGAGAGAGGAGGAAGCAGGCTCCCCGCTGAGCAGAGCGCCCGATGTGGGGCTCGATCCCAGGACCCTGAGATCATGACCTGAGCCGAAGGCAGGGGCCTTAACCCACTGAACCACCCAGGCGCCCCTCATCATTTTTCTTTTCCAAAATCTAGACTAGCCTCTGCATCCTTCTATGTAGAGTTTATTTTTCACTGACCTATTGAGGTCTTTTCTTTCAATAGAATTGTAGTCATTCATTCTGAAGGTCATTGTTGAAATGTTGAAGTGGAAGTATACTACCTCGCTAGTCATGTTTTCTTTTTCCTGTCTGTTCCTTCTTCCCTTTTGAACTGCCTTCCTTTCGATGACCAGAGTGATTGGGAGGCTGCTCTCTGCCTTCTATTATTAGCTGTCACACGGGCAGTGAGATATTAGTAGGTAATTCTGACTTTTTATCAAATGATTCTCCCACTTGTTGAGGGAATGTGTAGAGTCAGCTTTCTTGGAGGGATCATTTCATCCTGCTCCTAACTCATGATCCTTACTGGGTCTCTACTGGATATTCTGACTTAGCCAAAAGAACTCTTCCCTCTGGCTGGTAGGAACTCCATTGACCTCTAGTGTTGTATGAGTTTTGGCAACCATCTGGTTCAGTTGCCTTGACTCTTTGTTAGAACCTGGGCCACTTTCTTAGACACACATGCTTCCTATGGAGCAAGGACTCAAGAGGACTCCAGTGTGTATTTCCAAGAGCTTGTTTTCTACTTGACTTCCATCTTCCTTTTCATCATTCCAGCCTTCCTGAATTCCAATCTCTCTTTCCTCACACCAGCGAGACTCCCATATTTTCCTTGGAATGTCCTCCCTTCCCCTCCCACCATCCAGAACTCCTCTAGGTGAAAAGCCGAGTGAATCCTGGGGCTCAGTTTTTGTTTGTTTGTTTGTTTGCTTGT
>NC_081573.1:32179-48959 GCF_022355385.1 Mustela nigripes
TGGACTCCATCCCCAAATACAGTCACCCTGGGGGTCAGGGCATCAACGTAGGAAGGTCCCGAGTCTGCTTTCCCATCCACAAGCTCAGTTTATGCTGGTGCTGGTTCTTGGTGGAGGGGACAGTCAGGTGCCCTCGGGGTGGAGATGTGATGCCCCACAACCTGTTCCATGTGACATAGAATGTATTTTTACAAAGATATCTCTGTTTTCTTTTCAGAGGGAATTTAGAGGGGCACCTAGGTGGGCAATGGGTTGAGCGTCTGCCTTCAGCTCAGGTCATGATCCCAGTGTTCCCTGCTCAGTGTGGAGCCTGCTTCTCCCTCTCCCTCTGCCACTCCTCCTGCTTGTTCTGTCAAAGAAATACATAAAATCTGCATGTGCAGACAGTCTGTCCCTGCCAGGGTCATCCAGTTCCTAGAAGCAGAAAACAAGTAGGCTGAAACTCCCTGTGGAGATGCAAACCATGTGTGTCTCTCATCTGCTCTTTTCATGAAACTCGTGTAGTTTGGGACACTCTCCCCCTGGCCTCATCATGCCAGGGCTAGGTACCAGACAACTAGGGACCAGAGATATAACCCAGATCTCACTGAAATTATTCAAACTATCCAATCCTAAGCCTGTTTGTCTTGCATACCCTGACTCAGCCGTTCCTTCCCACAAAACCCACAATAGATACCTGGCCCATGCTCTCCTCTCAGTCCCTGACCCTCCACACTCACCCCATGCTTCCCTGTGGGGCCCCGTGGGGCCCAGAGTGGCATGGCTCCTTCTCTCCAGAGTCATGAGTAGTGAACTCTCCTCTCAGACATGGTTTGTCTCTGTCTGACACCTTAGTCTACCTGACTCAAACAAATCCTGGGGGCATCTTGAAACAGGGCTGGGGGTAGGCAAGGCAAGCACATCAAATCCAGATCTGGTGGTGGAGGGGACCCTCCCAGGTGGCAGTGGAGCGGGAGAAACTGAGCCCAGGGTCTCCCATGAGGGGGTGGCCAGCTTGGGGAATTGAGCTAGGTCATGGTGCATTGGCACAGGAGACAGAGTAGGAGCCAAGGAATCCATTGAGTAAGCCGATATCTCGAGGATGATGGGTTACAGGCTTCTCTCGTTGGAGAAGGGAGTTTTGAATATGGAAGACGGGTTACTGGAATGAGCTCCAAATTGTTAGAATCCTTAGTATCAGCATAAATTATAATTTTTAATTTCTATATAAAGAAAGAACAGTAGAAATATAAAAGATATAAAAAGATACAGAAGTCAGTGTACATGTGTGTCTCTTTGTGTGTGTATACTATATACATACACACCCTTTATGTACACACGCACCATGCACACTCACACACACACTCACGTGTATATGTACTATGTTCACCGAGAACGTCTGGATGGTGTACTGGAAGGGAGTGGGGAAAATTCCAGAAGTTTATAGCTCACCCAGAACCCAGGTCTTGGCTTCTAAATACCATTGTGCATGAAAAGAAAACCAGGTCATCCTCAGAGAAATGCCTCATGCCAGGGCGAGAGCCCATAAGGGATCTGGACAACCAGGCTGTGCTAGAAAGTAAGATAGGACTTAAGGAATCTGAAGACATGTCAAAGGGACCCAGGAGCCAGCTCAAAGGGGCTCCTACTGGCCAAATCAGGAACAATCCAAGAGTGAAAATAAGGAACCCTAGGAACAGAATTGATAACCCTTGGAGCAAAATGGGAAAATGTGAGTCCATGCTGAAATACTAATACAAATAAATGACTGACTCAATGAACGTGAATGAGAAGATAATGGGTCTCAAAATCTACAGCAAAGTACTTATTCCTTATGAAGGGTAAAAGAGTATCTTGATGCTGAGGACCTTGCAGACAGCACGTTGATCCAACCCCTGGGGCAAGCACCATTCTTCACAGGCAAACCAAGTGGACACCCTGAACAGGAGGCAGGAGAAGAACCAAGCCTCACTTCTGCACAGTTCCTGCCAGAGATGCAAAACCCAAATGTGGCCGTGAGCAAACTCCACACAACACAAGCCAACCCAGAGGACATTTCACAGGATAACTTCTCTATCACCACCAAACCATCAAGGTCATGGAAGCTGAAGAAAGACTGAGAGCCAAGAATATGAAAGGAACATAATCACTGAAATCCATGCAAAGTCTGAACCACACCCTTGGATGGAACCCGTGTGGTTGGGACCTTCGGCATAAGGTCTGTGGGATCTGACGATGAGAGCATGGTGAGAACTATGTTAACGTCCTGCTTTTGAAGTCTAGCAGATCCTGAACAGGAGAGGCGTGGAGTCCCCCTGCACCCCAGCAATTTCCAGCCTGGAGACCCACCTGAGGTGATTGCAAACAACTCTCCACACAGAATCACAGAGTGGAAGGATCCTAGGAGCACCATTCACAACTGCCACAAAATGGAAACAACCCAAATGTCCATCAGCGGGTGATGGATAATCAGAACATGATTAATCACTGGGCCACAAAGAGAGGGGAATTCTGAACCCTGCTACAGCATGGACACACCTTGGAAATGTTCTTGTCCATGAAAGAAGTTGGGCTCAGAAGGCCAAGTTTTGTGTGATTGCATTTCTGGGAAATGTCCAAAACAGGCAGATCTACAGGGACAGAAAATAGATTTGTGGATGCTTGAGGCTGAGGGCAGGGAGAGACCAAACTTCTGGGGTGACAGCTTTGGGGTGCTCCACTGATGGTGGTCTTGGTCCCATAACTCTGGCACTGTACCAAGAACCCCTGAATTGTACCCTCCCACTGGGTGAATTATACAGTATGGTAAGTACTATCTCAATAAAGATCCCCACAATATTGATCAAATAAATCAAGACATGAGTAGAATGAAAGATAAAAGTCATAGGTCATTTCAACAGATGATAAAATTCAATAAAATTCAGTATCAGTTGATGACGAAAACCCTCAGAAAACTCAAAATCGAATGGACCTTTCTTCATCTGATGCAAAAACCCATAGCCAACATGCTTAATCCAAACCCTTTCTCCTTCAGTTTATAATCAACACAACGATGTTGCATTCTGCATTGATGAGAGAGGCTGACAAGTACAGGCAAGAACAAGAGAGGTGGAATGATTCCAAACTCGTGTTGTGCAGTAATCCCAACCATACATAGAAAAGCCCTGAACATCTGTAAAGGATCTACTAATGTTAATGTGTGGATGGAGCCAGGTTCCTGGTATTCTCCACCGATAGCCACAATGTGAAGTTTAGAAGGAATGTTATTGATCATATGAAAGAGTGAATTCTAAAACCATCCAGTACTTCAGAACAAACCTACTGGAAGACATGAAGGACCTGGACACCCAATGTACAAAACACTGCCCCGGGTCCCACAGAAAGCTCGGCTCATGGAAGAGCACACCACTTCGTCAGGGATGGGAAGTCAGGATCCTCTTCAGAGGCCCACGGATTCTCCCTTCCCTACCCCATGTGCTTCTACAGCCAACACAGTGGGGTTCCGGTTGGCTCAGTTTGGGGAGGGGGCTGGTCCTGAGAAGCTGTAGGTCTTGGTGTGCTTAAGGGATAATCATGTTGTGGTGGACTTTGTTCCACTCAGGTCATGATCCCACGGTCCTAGGATTGAACCCTGAGTAGGGCTCTGTGTTCAGGAGGGAGTGTGCTTGGGGTCCTCTGTCCCTCCCTCATTCGGCCCCTCCCTGCTGTGCTCTCTTTCTCTCAAGTAATAAACAATAAATTTTTAAAAAATGAATGCAGCTATTGTCTCCCCCACACATAAAATTCAGTTTGGAGAAGATTGTATGTCTCCATGTGACTTGCAAAGCCATACAGCTTTGAGAAGGCAGTATGGGACTATACAATGATGACACTGGGGAGAGAGTGGGCCCTGAAGCAAGATGTAGAAAGCCCTGAGAAGAGAAGAAAGTATGGAGGGATTGGTACACTGTCCAATGACAATATTGTGTCCGTCGTCGAACCAAAGGCCCAAAAAATAAGCTGAAAAACCAAACAGTGAAGTTTGACAATAATTTTTAGAGTTTTAAAATTTTATTTGAGTCATCTCCACACCCAACATAGGGCTTGAACTCATAATCCTGAGATCAAGAGCCACATACTCCACTGAATGAGCCAGTGGGGTGCCCCAAGAATAGATTATAGTGCAAAGGAGAAAAACAATTTTTTTTTACCCAAAGTCTATCAAGAGCACCTTTGAAATAGTCAGAAGAGTTTGCCATTTAAGAGCATCAGTGCTGCAGAAAAATGGAAATAAATGTGTCTTTCAGTTAAATGCTGTTGTGAGCACTAATTCTCTAAGCAGAAAAGAAGGAACGTAGATGCATATTTTCTATCATACTCGGAAACCAGGACAGTGTCTACACAGTCAGGTGCAAGGCTCAGGACATTGGAAGATGATGTGAGAAATGATCTTCACCTCCTTCCTATAGGAAAACATCTTCCCTATATAAGATGGAAAATCAATAAATTTCAAGGAAGAGATGACCAGACTTGACTGTGGCAATATCAAGCACATGTGTTGATCAAAAATACCATGAAGGGTTGGAAGGCCAAGGCACATGGCATGAGAAATACTTGCTGCAGACACAGAGGGTGAGAAATGAGCAGCTTAACATCCAGCTGGACTGGACCTCCTCCTAGGGCACAGGCACAGTGAGCTCACTGACACATCCTCGAGGCTGTCGTGAGAGCCCCGTGCCATGGGAGAGCATGCCGATTGGGTCCCTGTGTGCTGCGCATACATGGGGAAGGTGTTGGCAGCAAGAGCAGGGTCCTCAAGATCTGTTTTCTGACTTATTTTCCTATGAGGCAGCCAAGCCTGCGAATTACTGTTGTTAGTTCTTATATGATAGCGTGGTACTTACTGCCAGAGACTTAATCAATATGGATATAAGTTAGATGCCAGAACTAGAATTCAGAATAATGATTATAAAGATACTAACTGGACTTGGAAAAAAAATAAAAAAACAGAAGACACTAGAGAATCCCTTTCTGGAGAAATAAATTAACTAAAATCGGATCCAGTCAAAATCTCAAAGATTATTTCTGAGATGGAACAAAAATGTTGGCTCTAACTGGCAGGATAAATGAGGAAGAAGAGGGAGTCTGTGCTCTAGAAAACAAAGAAGAACAAACCACTAAGAAAAAGAGAGAGAAACAGTTCCTGGGTCAGGAGGGGAGAGTTTGAGACCTAAGGGATACCACAAAGCCAAACAATATTAGAAGAAGTAGGATCCTAGAGGAAGAAGAAAGTGGGAGGGCAGCAGAAGGGATATTTAAGCAACTGCAGCTGAAAACTTTCCTGATTTGGGGAAAAAATAGGCATTCAAGTCCAAGAGGCATGGAGAGTCCACCTCAAAATCAATAAAAAGAGATGAACACCTCAACATAGCATCATAAAGGTTGTAAATTTCGGAGCAAAGAGAAAATTCTGAAGGCAACCCAGGATAAGAGGTCCTTAACCTACAAGGGGAGAAACATAAGGCTGGCACTGGACTTGTTCAGAGAAACCTGGCAGGCTGAAAAGACTGGCATGGCATATATAGAGGATAAATGAGAAAAAGAGGCAGGCGAGAATCCTTTGCCCAGCAAGGCTGACATTCAGAATGGAAAGAAGGATAAAGAGCTTTTGGGGCAGAGAGAAATCGAAAGAAATTGTGATCAGAAAACCAATCCTGCAAGAAATAGTCAATGGGATCATCAAGAGAAGAGAGACCCGAAAAGAAACAAAGACCCAAAAGGAAATAGAGAATGTACAAAAAACAGTGACTTTACAGGTAATCCTGTGGAATGAAATTCATATGAAAACCCTTGGGATGCAGCAAGGGCAGTCCATAGAGGAAGCACGGAGCAATCCAAGCCTTTCTGGAGAAACAAGAAAAGTCTCCAATACAGAACCTCACCTTCCACCTAAAGGAGCCGGAGAAAGAACAGCCACTAAAGCTGAAATCCGGCCAGGTAGAGAATTAATAAATGTTAGAGCAAACATCAATAAGCCGAAACCAAAAGCACAGTACAACAGATCCACAAAACCAAGACATGCATCTTTGAAAGAATGCACAAAATGGGTAAAATCCTAGCCAGACATATCAAAAAGAAAAAAAAAGGACCCAAAAGGATAAAATCACAAATGAAAGAGCAGAGCTCACAACCGACATCAGAAAAATACCAACAATTCTAAGAACATATTCTGAGCAAAAATAGGCCAACCAATTAGGCAATCTGGAATAAATGGAGGCATCCCTAGAAACATAGAAATGACCAAAATTGAAACAAAGAAAGAAAGAGAAAACCTGAATAGATCCATAACCCCAAAAATGAAAAATTGAAATGAGTGATCAAAACTCTCCCAAACAAGGGTATAGCACTGGATGGCTTCTCAGAAGAGTTCTACCCCACCGGATAGAATTGACCCTTATCCTCCTGGAGCTGTTCCAAAAAATACAAATGGATGGGAAATTTAGAAATGAAGTGTATAAGGTCCATTATTTCCAAAGATCATTGGTCACATGAGTATGCATTCTTAAGTGAAAAAAGGTCTGTTCTGCATGTAGTGAACCACGGAGACATGGTGCACTGTTTATATCCTTCCAGAAGTTGCTTCTTATCAGCACATTGATAAACTAGCAAGACAGAAAGAATAAAAAACAGGAACACACGATTCACCAATATTAGGAAAGAAAGATATCACTGCAATGCATGAACACATGGAAAGAGGAAGAAGGGAAATGACAAACAAGTCTACACACATAAATTGGACAAGGCCAATGACATGGAACAATTCTTCAAAACCCCACACTTGCTATCACCCTCAAGAGGCAAGAGATAACTAGAGCAGTCCTTAGCATGTGTGTGTGTGTGTGTGTGTGTTTCTATATCAGCAAGGAATGAGCTCAGTATCACAGACACTGACCAGGTATCCCAGCAAATGAACTCCATTCTGACTGTACCTGCGTTAAGAGAGCACTGTAGCTCAAGGACTCAGGCCCATAGGACAGCCTCCAGTTTAGACCCAATCTGGTTGTCTCCAGTGCTTCTGACTGACCAGCTAAGAATCAGAGACCCCCACAATCCCCTCCTCCAGGTCCATTCATTTGCTAGTGGAGCTCACAGAACTTGGGAGACCAGCTGGCTAGTAGATTAGGGTTTCATACTAGGTTTCATACTAGTCATTAGACTAGGTTTCATACAAAGGATGGTCAAGGAACTGAATGAGTGGCCAGATACAGAGATACGTAGGGTGAGGTTGAAATGGTCTCTGGTCCCTTCAGGAGTTTGAGGCCCAGGATCCTGGAATAGGGTTCACTGATGTGGAAGCACTCTGACCACCCGCCTTTTGAGTTTTTATGGAGCCTCCAACCCCCTCATCACACGTGGCCTTCCCAAAATTCCCCTCAAGATCGTAAACCCAGCTGTGGTGGAGGGTGGCTGGTTATGTATAACAAGACATTCACATCACCTCCATGGCTCTGAAAGAATTTCAGGAATGGAGGTCAAGAGACCAATGCTTAAACAAAAGATACACATTTTGCTCTAGAAATTGCAAGGGTTTTGGGAGGTGTGAACCAGAAACCTAGATGAAGACCAGATGACATCTTTAAAGCATGGTATCAGAGCCATAGAACAATGATTAAAATTGAATCTGTAGTTACCCTACTGAGAAATTCCCAGGCCCAGATGGTTTCGATGGTAAATTCTACCAGAGACTTAAAGAAGTAAGAGGACCTATGGTATGCAGTCTCTTCCAGAAAAAACAGGATAGGAGGGACTATGTCCCAACCTATGAGGACAGCATTATCTAGATACCCACAACTAATAGTACAATGGAGAGAAACAAGGAAGAAAAGAGGGTGGGAGAGAGAGTTAGAGAGAAAGAGAAGGGAGGAAGGTGGAGAGGGTGGGAGAGAGGGTAAGATGAAGGCATAGAGGGAAGAAGGGATAAAAGGAAAGGGGGAAGGAAAGAAAGAAGAAGCAAGAAAAGGGGAGAGAAAGGGCAGGAGGGAGGGAGGAAGGAAGGAAGGAAGAGGGAGAGAGGAAGAAAGAAAGAGAGAGAGAGAAGAAGGAAGAAAGAGGAGAGAAGGAAAATAAGGGCCAACTACAGACCAATATCCCTTCGAACCCCATGAGAACCCTCATTCAATATATAATGAATTCAAATGCTAAAATATATAAAAGAATAAGGCACTAAAACCAAGTGCCAATTCTCTTGAAAATGCAAGATAGGTTCACAGGTGCACATGGATCATTGCTACGTGCCGTGTTAATGATCTATAGAAAAAGATCACAGGTCGTATCACTTGATCCAGAAAGAACATTTGATGAAACCCAACACTCATTCGTGATGAAAACCTCCAGCAAAATCGGAATAGAGGGGAACCTCCTCAACCCATAAGGGCCATCTCCAAAACCATCCAGAAGCTTCCATCAGGTGTAATGGGGAAGCACTAGATATTCTCTCTGAAACCAAAAATAAGAGCAAAATCTACGATCACGCGTCTCATTCAACTTCATACTGGAAGTCAAGCCACTCCAATGAAAAATTTTAAAAAGTACACACATGCAATCAATATTGCAGTGTGCCTCATAACAGAGAAAATGCGGAAATTAATCTTATATGTCCATTGACATATATGAACCAATATATGTGAATTGAAAAATATGTGTATATATAACAAAACAATAGCAACACGGATCCACCTGGAGGACCTAAGCTACGTGAAAGGAGCCAGACATGGAAGCACAGGTTAGAATGGCAGTTGTTCATGTCTAAAGCGAGTGAGAAATGGGAATATGTACGTCCGTGTTGTACCCACATATGAGGCTCAATACAGCCGTTTTACATAGTTAAGAACATTGTACTGCCCCCTGCCCATCAACTCGATGGGTCCCCACTTCAGGGGTGGGGACCGGAGCCAGTAGGCCCAGGGGAGGCCCCGGTGGGGTCCAGATCTAAGGATGGGCTGTTCAGCCCAGAGGAGGACCAGAGTGCACGGGAACAAGTGTGAAGCGGGGGACGGTCCCAGACATGGGAAGCAGGTGAAGGTCCATCAGGAATCCTAGGGGTCAGTTGTTGATGGGGTCAAGGCAGGGATCATAGGCTGCAGGATCTCAGGAAGCCCAAGCTAAGATCCCAGACAGCAGGAACTTGGGGGATCCAGGTGGGGTCCTAGGCATGTAGGAGCAGGTCTGGCCCCAAGGGAGACTTCAGCAGCAAGAGGACGAATGCCCCAGGCAGGGTCCAGAGCCTCAGTTCCGCAGAGGAGACCAAGGGGCTGTGGTTGGCCCTAGGAGTGGGGGAAGCCAGGTGAGGGCCATCTCTGGTAGACCGAGGCACCGCTGTCAGGCTGCTCCCAGAGCCAACAAGGCCTGCCTCTCATGCTAGGCCCTTTTCCGAGGGTGCTGGCTCCCTGAGGATGCAGGGGCGAGAGGAGCCATTCTGCTTCCTCCTTTCCCCCTGCTTTCCTCTGGCTTGGATGGGACCCCCACCACGGACCCTCTCTGTTTCAGGCACGCCCAGTCGTGTCTTCAGGGGACGCCCGGGAAGGTGCTGACCTCTCGCTGTGCAGTCTCACTGTGCAGGCTCACGGACCATCACGGCTTCCTGCAGTGAGTCCTGGGGCCCTCCTCTGGCCAGCTCAGGGGCAGAATGCATTGACAGGAGCTTCTCTCTCTGGAGGCAGGACACAGTGTGGGAGTGGCAGGCTAGACACTGGGCATGCAGGATCCGTGAGCCCGTGGTGTCCTCAGACTGATGGTCACAGGGGCCACCGAGGCAGCAGTGACAGGACTAGGAGTGGCCCAACCCACTTTAGGAGCAAGTCTCTCCAGGGGGACTGCTGAGGGACCCCAGTCCAGCCCACCTGGCAGCAACTGCCTTCTCACCCACAGGTGGGATGCTGCTGTTCCCCCCTGAGCCACAGGCAGCTAGCAGCCCCAGCCCTCCCCAGGGTCAGACCTCCCCTCCCAGGTGTTGGGGGCTCTGGGGCCGGGCCTGTTCCTCAGGACTCTGCTTCTCTTGCCTTCCAGGGAAAAGGAGCTGCCGGGCCTCAGCAGCCATGAGGCCAAGGTATGAGCCTGTCCTGGGGCATGGGCAGGACACAGAGGGTGGGCGTGGGGCCAGGGAAGAGCAGTCCCAGTCCCCAAAGCTGTCCCCAAGGCTATGTCACCTAAGCCACTGTCCCAGGAAACCTCACGATACTGGGAACACACCTGACCCCTGGAGACGTGGTCAGCGGGAATGGCCCTGTGCCTCCTAGGCTCCTCTCAGTCTGTTCCCATGCTGGCCCCACTCCGCAGAGCACCTGGATGTTACCCGTGGGCCGGTCTCCTGCTCCGGGTGGCTTATCCGCTGCTCCCTTCTCCTGTTCCAGCAACATCACCAGGAGACCCACAGGGCCGATAAGTGGGCGAAGATGCTTCGCAACTGGGACCACTACTGGCCCAGCGAGAAGGTGGGTGCTGCACACCTGCAGATGGCATATGTCCCATTGGCATTGGGGGTAAAGCCCCCTGCCTCCCCCAGACCCTGACCCCATGGTAATGCCCCTGTCTTGGGCGAGTCTTCTGGCAGAGCCCCAGCTTCTGCAGGCCCAAGAAGGCCCTGGAGGGAGCAACGGGTCAGGGCCCCAGTCCCTCATCTTCGTGGCATTTGGGGCCCAGCTTGAGAGAGTCCCAGCCTCTCAGAGGACGCCCCGAGAGCCAAGACCAGAAGCTTCCAGTGGAGACCCGGGAGCTGACCCTTGGGAGTGTCCTGGGCCTCCAGGGCTCCTGAGTGTGATCCCTGATGCAGTGTCCCAGGCACTGTGGACACCGAGCTGATCTCTGCCTCAGAGACCAGGGAAGAATGGAGGTGTCCGCAGGACATGGCCCAGGGCAGCTCGGGACGCGCTCTGCTTCGGGGGCAGTTGGTGGCAGTTGGGATTCTGTGTGCTGATGCTGGCTCCTCCTCCCAGGTTTTGCCCACAGAAGATTTAGGGGCGGGTCCAGCTCTTCTCCAAGGGCACCAGGCAAATGGAACAGGACGTGAACCAGACCTTCTGGAACCACGTCATGTTGGGGGACTGCTATGGCGTCATGTGAGGCTGGGGGATAAGCAGGGCTCTGGGGACCCGGAGCTACTCGGGGGGTCAGGCATGACCCAGGGGGATTCTGAGCGGGAGATGCGGGGACACTGAGGAGAGGGGAGGAATGACCGACATGTGGGCAAAGATGCTATGCCACTGTGACCACTGTGGCCCAGCGAGAAGGTGGGTGCCTTGTGCCCACAGAAGGCTTGTGGCTCATTGGCGTTGAGGGTAAAGCCTGTGTCTCCCCCGGACCCCGACCTCACGGGAGTGCCCCTGTCTGGGGTGAGTCTGCTGGCAGAGCCAAGCCTCTACAGGCCCAAGCGGGCGGAGGAGGGAGCAATGGGTCCGGGCCCCAGTCCCCTCCTCTTTGTGGCAAAGCGGCCTAGCTAGAGGGAGACCCAGCTTCTTGAGGGACGCCCAGAGACCCAAAACCAGAAGCTTCCAGATGCCTCATAATCCCCGGGCTCAGTGGGGCAGCCCTAGTTCTGGGTCACAGCACTGCCTTGATTCCTTCAGATGCGTCCTTGAGTGTAACAAGGGTCCCTCGCCAGGTCAGGGGTCAGGTGTGGGCCCTTCTGCTCCATATTGAGAAGGTGAAGTCCACCCAACAGGGGCTCTACGAATTAAGTCCTTGCGCCCTCAGCAGAGACGTGGCCCTTGGAGGAGGTCTGGGCGGGAGCCAAGGGTACCCCGTGGGGAGAGACGAACTCGGGGCCCAGGAGGACAGGGCTCGGTGCGGAGGAGGTGAAGACCTGCGGGCTGACCCTCGCGAGTGTCCTGGGCTTCCAGGGCTGCCGAGTATGATCCATGATGCAGGTGTCCCAGGCAGGATGGGCTCCTGTGGGGTCCTACCTCAGAGACCAGGGAAGGAAGGACATGTCCTCAGGACAAGTCACGGGGCGACTCGGGACTCTCCCTGCTTTGGGGGCAGTTTAGTGGCAGTTGGGGTTCTGTGCCCTGATGCTGGTTCCTCCTCCCTGGTTCTGCCCCCAGCAAACGAAGGAGCGGGCCCAGCTCTCCTCCAAGGACATCAGGCAAATCGACCTGGACGTGAACCGGACCTTCCGGAACCACGTCACGTTGGGGGACCGCTATGGCGTAAGGTGAGGCTCGGGGACAAGCAGGGCTCTGGGGGCACAGGAGCTCTTTGGAGGGTCAGGCGCGATCCAGGGGACTCCTGGGTGGGGGACACGGGGTCACTGAGGAGAGGGGAGGAATGGCAGGAAACATGATCCAGCCATATGGTGAACATGAGTGAGAGGACCCAGGGATCACTTCCTTCCCCCCTGGGGTTGCCGTGATGGGGAGGGCTCCAGGCCAGGGCCTCTCAGGGAAGCCACGTGAGCAGACCCATAAAGGAGGCGTGGAGCTGGTATAAGGGGAGCCAGGCTGGGGGTGGGGTCATGGCCGGGGGCACTACGGGGAGCTGGGGGCTTGGCAGCCCAGACTCAGCCGGGCGAGGACACACATGGACGAACAAAGGGCACACGGTCAAGGGGACAGTCCGCTGCGTGATTTTCTGCGTGGACTGGCATTGTATTTTCTACAGTGGACACTGTTTATAACTATAGCCAGGACCATGAACCTCCCAATGCCAGGGCCCCACCCCGGGTCCCATGCTCACCACCCACATCCCCCACCTCAAGTATCCCCCACTGCGCCTCGCTGAAGACTGCGGGTCCCCTGGGGATGCACTCTACTCCTCGGGGGCTCTCATGCAGCTTTGTCAGACGAGAGCCACTCACCGTAATCTCCCTGTCCCCAAGCAGCGAGCCATGTTCCATGTCCTCCGAGCGTATTCGGTGTACTACCCGTGAGTGTCCCTGCCGCCAGCCCTCCTGCCCTGTGGGTGCCCTCTGTCTCCAGGATGCCTGAGCAGGGGGGACCCCCAGTTGGGATTCCAGTTCCACGGTCCCAGAGACGCAAGAGAGGGGCCCAGCACCCTAGGACTGACACCGGGCTGGGATGCCAACCTCAGTGAGGGCGATGGATGACCCCTGAGTCCCTGAACACTGGGTACCTGGTGGCTCTGGCCTACACAGCTGTGGTGCTATCGCTCGGGGCTGGGTCCTGAAGAGCCGGTGGGCGGATTGGGACCTGGGTGGGGAGCGCAGTTATCCATGTCCTGACCTCCCACCAGCAAGGTGGCCCATTCCATGGGATCTGCGTCTTGCAGGAGGTGGGCTACTGTCGGTGGATGAGCGACACTGTGAGACTCCTCCTGATGCTCCTGGGTGAGGAAGATGCCTTCTGAGCCCTGGCCCAGATGATGAGCTTGGAGACCCACGCCATGCACGGTAGAGGGCCTGCAGGGCACCTGGGCGGGACCTGGAACTCAGGACCCCCTCCTGCAGGGCAGCCGCAGTAGAGGGGCAGGCTGGGACCCCTGATGAAGCCCGGGTGGTGGCATCTCTCACTTCTTGCAAGAAGTGTGCTGGGTCCGACAGGCCTGCTGCACAGCCCAGCCACCCACTCAGCTGGCTGCAGGGGAACATCCGACCCAGTCAGGGGGTTGTCAGGGACTGGGCAGTGGGGAGGCCTTCACCCTGTGGAGCCCCCCTTGGACCACCCTGAAGCGGCTCCTCCCACACCCACCCTCCACACAGATCCCCTTTTCGCTCACCATGAAGTTGTGGGATGCCTACATGCTGGACGAAGAGTGCGTCCTCACAACTATGGCCTATACCTTCCTCAGGCTGCACCCTAGTAAGGGACGGCACGAGATACCAGGGGTGCCCCATGCAGGTTCGGGGGTTGGGGAGATGGCCCCCGCTCCCAGGAATGAGGAGCTGGCAGACCTTGGTGGAGAGACACAGGCCGGCAGGTGGCTTCAGGCCCCACTGCAGAGTAGTAGCGGGCATGGGGCCTCCCCTGTCCGGCTCTTCCTCTGGTGCTCCTGGGAACAGCGGGACGCCTAACTGCTGTCTCTGGGCAGGATCCCGGGACGGTGGGGAGGCACCCCTCTGCTCTGACTCACAGCATTGCCAGATCGCCCCCAAGAGCAGAGACGACACGAGCCCCAACACGACCAAAAGGAAGACTGAGGAATCCGAGCCCCTGTGGCCTTGGGCAGTCCTGAGTTCTGACCCAAAGCTGGTCAAGTGCTCAAGGAACTCTGTGTGTCTGCCTGTGTCCTGGGTGTGCCCCATGGATCCACGACTCCCCACGAGGTCAGCGCTGGGGATCAAAGGTCACCCCAGTCTGGGGACAGCAGGGCCGGGCCAGTGGGCCCCGCCCTCCCGTTCCTCAATGCAGGAGACAGGAGCCACCAGAGTGGATGTTTCCAGCGGTCCCCTTGCAGTCCTGGGGCTATGGCTCTGGCCAGGCAGATGTGTCGGGACCCTGTCCGGGAATCCGGATGCTGAACCCTGGCTCAGGTCCACCGGCCTCACCACCTGCCTCTCAGGGCCCCAAACTCGCGAAAGGTGCCCACACCTGCATCAGCACAGTTGCCAAGTGGGTGACGCTAGCGCCTAGGCCTCTGTGGGACTTCCGCCTTCCTCTGAAGGAGAAGTTGGTGTCTGTCCCGAGGGGAAGACTCCCACTCTTGGTTCTGAGCCCCTGTTGACTGCTGATATTCAATAAAGTGTTGTCGTGGTCCAACACAAAGCCAGCCTGTCCTGTGGCGCCCAGACCATCTGCTAGACACGCCAGACAGACACCCAGACAGAACAGGGGGGCTCGACCCAGGCCGCTCCCCAGTCCACGCAGGGCTCCCCGCAGAGTGGCCTCCAGGCAGACAACGCTGAGGGACCTGGGGCCCTTCCCATCTCAGCCAGACGCCAGCGTCCAGTCCCTGAAATAATGGACTGAGACTGAGCCTGTGCCCTCTCCTGGGGCTAGGAGAGTTTGGGACCAGTGTGACAGGCGGGTGCCGGTGGCCTCAGGTCACCACAGTCTGTGCAAAGCTCCTCCTTCTTCCCGCTGTCTGCCCAGGTTCCCACACAAGGGGCGCCGTGTCCTACTCACTCCATAGCCCCAGGCCTGCCCGCACCAGGCAGCTCGCTCCTCAGGAGGTCCTTACCCCACTCCCCAACAGGGCATACCTGGGGTCTGGCTCCCGGCTTGAACATCCAGTGTCCCACTCCCGTCTGAGCAACGACCTTGTCCCCACCAGCCCATGAAAGGGGCAGGGACAACAAGGCCCACAGGAAGCTCTGGGGACCTAGGGACCAGGGCCCCAAGGTCGCCCTTAGGGCCCGCCTCAGGGCAGCACTGTCCAGGGAGCTGCCCCTGTCCCTGGAGCTCCCCCTGTCCCTGGATCTGGTTCAGACTAGACCCTGAGCGCCGGCATTCTCTACCACCCTGAGATCCAGGGACACTTAAGGCGCTAGGGGCCGCGGAGTCGCAGGGCTCCCGAAGTGTTATAGAGGGTCCTGGAGCTGGAGTGAGAGCCAGTGTGGCTGCCCTGTGTGGGAGGAGAGGGGACGGCGAGCACTGCTGGCTGGCAGGGCCACGGCAGGGCAGGGCAGGATGGGTCCCTGGCTCGCTGTGGGGTCGGGAGCCTACTCATCTGGCCCGGCTTGGCCCAGGCCTCTATGAAGGGGAGGCCATCTCTGCAAGCAAGGTCCTGCCCCACCTGAACTGCACGGAGCTCGGAACTAGAGGATGGGCTCTCTTGGCCAGGGAAAGGGACCGACGCGGGGTGCGGAGGCACTTCTCTTGGGAGGATCTTGCTGTGTTCCCAAGCGACGGACGAGGTGATCTGAAGATCTAAGGGGCTTAGGACACTGTTCCTGACTGGGCGGCCTCCCATCAAGTGGGTGGAGGAGAGCTCCAAAGGGCAAGGCCCAAAAGTTCATTTTCGCTTTTGTTTCCTTTGCCTTTGGAGACATATCTTGAAAGAAGTTGCTGTGGCTGATATTGGTGCTGGAAAAACTCCTTCTTAAGCGGGAAGTCTTTGGAGAAGGAGAGAATTGTGTCCCTCCCTCTGCTTGGGCCCACATCTCGGGCACAACCTGATTCATGTTGTGTGGGGGCCTTGCTCTCACTGTGGGAAGCTGAGGGGAAGGTGGAGTGCAGACTTTGCCAGCCCAGAGCCTGTGGCTGACCCCTGAGGAAAGTCCTCCTGGGACAGGAGGGTGGAGCCCGCCAAGAGCCCGAGCCTGGACCAGGGTGTGCGGGAGGGCTGTGTGTTGCTTGGGGACTCACCATCCCTCTTCCTGCCTCTCAAACACCTCCTGGTCCTCTGTGGGGGGCCCCTGGGCTGCAGCTAACTGGTTCAGGGATGGGCGTTATGACCCAGCAAGAAGACACAGGCACTGATTTCCTGCTGGATTCAAAACGGGGACTTGGCAAGGCAGAAGGTCATAGGGCCCTGATGTGGTCATGAAGGGAGCCAGCAGAGTCAGAGGAGCTGAGCAGGGCAGGGGGAGGTGAGGCCCAAGTTCTCAGGACATGAGCATCCCATGGATCCAGCCAGACCTGAAGCCAGTCAGAGCCCTGTACTATGCTCCATGTTAACCAATAAATTCCTCTCCTTGTGTACAAGTTTCTTTTCTTAGGGAAGGCTTTTGGGCAGGGAGAGCAGCAGAGACCCCTGACTGCCCCCTCCCCAGCACTGGGGGGGACTGTGTGTGTGTGAGGCCTACCCCATCTCAGCTTCACTCTGCAGCAGGGAGGCTGTGGTCCCCTGGTGCTTATGGCCCAGAGAGAGGATTCGTGGAACCAAGAGGGACTTGGAGGGGATGGACAAGGGAGGCTCTTTGTCCCACCAC
>NC_081573.1:49459-129974 GCF_022355385.1 Mustela nigripes
TAGGCAAGGCAAGCCCATCAAATCCAGATCTGGTGGAAGAAGGGACCATCCTAGGTGGCAGTGGAGCAGGAGAAACTGAGCCCAGGGTCTCTCATGAAGGGAGAGGCTGGCTTGGGGAATTGAGCTAGGCTGTGGTGCGTTGGCACTGGAGACAGAGTATGAGCAAAGGAATCCATCGAGTATGCAGATATCTCCAGGATAATGGGTTACAGGCTTCTCTCATTGGAGAAGGGAGTTTTGAATATGGAAGACGGGTTACTGGAATGAGCTCCAAATTGTTAGAATCCTTAGTATCAGCATAAATTATAATTTTTATAATTTTTAATTTCTATATAAAGAAAGAACAGTAGAAATATAAAATATATAAAAAGATACAGATATCAGTGTAAATGTGTGTTTCTTTGTGTGTGTACACCATATATATATATACACACCCTTTATGTACACACGCACCATACACACACACACACATACACACAGACATACGTATATGTACTATGTTCATCGAGAAGGTCTGGATGTTGTACTGGAAGAGAGTGGGGAAATTCCAGAAGTTTATAAGCACACCCAGAACCCAGGTCTTGGCTTTTGAATACCATTGTGCATGAAAAGAAAGCCAGGTCATCCTCAGAGAAATGCCTCATGCCAGGATGAGAGCCCATAAGGGATCTGGACAACCAGGCTGTGCTAGAAAGTAAGATAGGAATTAAGGAATTTGTCAAACGGACTCAGAAGTCAGCTCAAAGGGGTTCCTACTGGCTAAATCAGGAACAAGCCAAGAGTGAAAATAAGGAACCCTAGTAACAGAACTGATATCCTTCTGAGCAAAATGAGAAAATGTGAGTATTTTCTGACATGCTAACATAAATAAATGACTGACTCAATGAACGTGAATGAGAAGACAATGGGTCTCAAATGGTATCCAGCAAAGTACGTATTCCTTACGAAGGGTAAAAGAGTATCTTGATGCTGAGGGCCTCGCAGACACCACTTTGATCCAACCACTGGGGCGAGCACCATTCGTCACAGGCAAACCAAGTGGACACCCCCAACAGGAGGCAGGAGAAGAGCCAAGCCTCACTTCTGCACAGTGCCTGCCAAAGATGCAAAACCCGAATGTGGCCGTGAGCAAACTCCATACAACACAAGCCAACCCAGAAGACATTTCACAGGATAACTTCCCTATTACCACCAAAACATCAAGGTCATGGAAGCTGAAGAAAGACTGAGAAGCTATTCCAGAGCCAAGAAGATGAAAGGAACATAATCACTGAAATGCATGCCAAGTCTGAACCACACCCTTGGATGCAACCCGTGTGGTTGGGACCTTCGGCATAAGGTCTGTGGGATCTGACGATGAGAGCACAGTGAGAACTATGTTAACGTCCTCCTTTGGAAGTCCAGCAGATCCTGAACAGCTGAGGCGTGGAGTGGCCCTGAGCCCCAGCAATTTCCGGCCTGGAGACCCACCTGAGGTGATTGAAAACAATCTCCACACAGAATCACAGAGGGGAAGGTTTCTAGGAGCACCATTCACAACTGCCACAAGCTGGAAACAACCCAAATGTCCATCAGTGGGTGATGGATAAACAGAACATGATTAATCACATGGTGATGTATCACGGGGCCAAAAAGAGAGAGGAATTCTGAACCCTGTTACAGCATGGACACACCTTGAAAATGTTCCTGTCCACGAAAGAAGCTGGGCTCAGAAGGCCATGTGTTGTGTGATTGCATTTCTGGGAAATGTCCAAAACAGGCAGATCTATAGGGACAGAAAATAGATTTGTGGATGCTTGAGGCTGAGGGCAGGGAGAGACCAAACTTCTGGGGTGACAGCTTTGGGGTGCTCCACTGATGGTGGTCTCTGTCCCATAACTCTGGCACTGTACCAAGAACCCCTGAATTGCACCCTCCCACTGAGTGAATTATACAGTATGGTAAATGCTATCTCAATAAAGATGTCCCCACAATATTGATTAAATAATTCAAGACATGAATAGAATAAAAGACAAAAGTCATAGGATCATCTCAACAGATGATAAAATTCGATAAAATTCAATATCAGTTGATGATCAAAACCCTCAGCAAACTCAAAATCGAATGGACCTTTCTTCATCTGATCCATAAACCCATAGCCAACATGCTTCATCCACACCGTCTCTCCTTCAGTTTGTTGTGAACACAAGGATGCTGCATTCTGCATTGATGAGAGAGGCTGACAAGTACAGGCAAGAGCAAGAGAGGGGGAACGATTCCAAACTCGTGATGTGCAGTAATCCCAACCATCCATACAAAAGCCCTGAACATCTGTAAAGGATCTACTAATGTTAATGTGTGGATAGAGCCAGGTCCCTGGTATTCTCCATCGATAGCCACAATGTGAAGTTTAGAAGGAATGTTATTGATAATATGAAAGGGTGAATTCTAAAACCATCCAGTACTTCAGAACAAACCTACTGGAAGACAGGAAGGACCTGGATGCCCAACGTACAAAACATTGCCGTGGGTCCACAGAAAGCTCGGCTTATGGAAGATCACACCACCTCGTCAGGGATGGGAAGTCAGGATCCTCTACAGAGGCCCACGGATTCTCCCTTCCCTACCCCATGTGCTTCTACAGCCAACATAGTGGGGTTCCGGTTGGCTCAATTTGGGGAGGGGGCTGGTCCTGAGAAGCTGTAGGTCTTGTTGTACTTAAGGGATAATCATGTTGTGGTGGGCTTTTGTTCCACTCAGGTCATGATCCCACGGTCCTAGGATTGAACCCTGAGTAGGGCTCTGTGTTCAGGAGGGAGTGTGCTTGGGGTCCTCTGTTCCTCCCTCATTTGGCCCCTCCCTATTGTGCTCTCTTTCTCTCAAGTAATCAACAATAAATCTTTAAAAAATGAATGCAGCTATTGTCTCCCCCACACATAAAATTCAGTTTGAAGAAGATTGTATGTCTCCATGTGACTTGCAAAGCCATACAGCTTTGAGAAGGCAGTATGGGACAATACAATGATGACACTGGAAGCGAGATGTAGAAAACCCTGAGAAGAGAAGAATGTATGGAGGGATTGGAACACGGTCCGATGAAAATATTGTGTTCTTCGTCCAACCAAATGCCCAACAAATAAACTGAAAAACCAATCAATGAAGTTCCACAATAATTTTTAAAGTTTTTAAATTTTATTTGAGTCATTTCACACCCAACATAGGGCTTGAACTCATAGTCCTGAGATCAAGAGCCACACTCCACTGACTGAGCCAGTGGGGTGCCCCAAGAATAGATTGTAGTGCAAAGGAGCAAAAAAAAAAAAAAAAAATTTTTTTTACCCAAAATCTATCAAGAGCACCTTTAAAATGGTCAGAAGAGTTTGCCAATTTCTGAGCATCAGTGCTGCAGAAATATGGAAATAAATGTGTCTTTCAGTTAAATGCTGCTGTGAGCACTAATTCTCTAAGCAGAAAAGGAGGAACGTAGATGCATATTTTCCATCATACTCAGAAACCAGGAAGGTAGTGTCTACACAGTAAGGTGCAAGGCTCAGGACATTGGAAGATGATGTGAGAAATGGTCTTCCCCTCCTTCCTATAGAAAACATCTTCCTTAAATAAGATGGAAAATCAATAAACTTCAAGGAAGAGATGACCAGAGTTGACTGTGGCGATATCAAGCATATGTGTTGATCAAAAAGTACCATGAAGGTTTGGAAGGCCAAGGCACACGACATGAGAAATACTTGAATACCTCCTCCTTCCAGCTCAGGGGCAGAATGCATTGACAGGAACTTCTCTCTCTGGTGGCAGGACCCATGTCCCTGGCCCAGGGCCTTGTCCCCTGGAGCTCTCTGAGGGGCATATTGCTCTGGCTGGAGCTGAGCGACCCAGAAGGCAGATCGAGCACACGGCAAGAATTGAGTTGGGCCTTGGGCCAGGCCTCTGGCACCCCAACGAGGGGCCTCCACACCTGCTTCGGGGAGGCCCGGGGCCTGCCTCCTGCATTCTGTCTGTGCGTCCAGTCAGTTCAGCTGGGTCTGCAGAGGATGAGGGGCTCTGGGACAGTGGTGTCCTTTCTGTGGGAGGGTGGTGAGGTCAGGGGCAATGGCCAAGGGGTACCTTAGGTGACACCCCCAGTCAAGCCCACCATAGATTCCGAATGATTTTGGGGTTGGTAGGATGAGGCCATAGCCATGGCAAGGTCAGTGATGGGCAGCAGAGGCAGGGGCCGACGGACCTGTGCGGGAGCAGGAAGAGGGACAGGAGGCTGTCATGGAAGGGGGGCATTAGAGTATGGGACCGCACAGTGGCCTTGCTACGAGGGAAGGAGGTTGTTAGGCCGAGGGGCCCCGCGAGACCTACCGTGGCTAGAGACTCCGTGAGTGGTCACAGCGCTGCTTCTGTGTCTCCAGGCACTGCTCGCCACCCAATGACCTGTGGCCGTGGAGATCAGTGGGAGGGTGGGGTCGTGTTCGTGGCTCTGACAGGACAAGCGGCCAGAGCGGACGAAGTGACCAGCAAGATGGGGGGCGTCATGGGACAGCAGGGTGATGGACACAGTGAAGGAGAGGCAGGCTAGGCACTGGGCAAGCAGGCCCCGTGAGCCCATGGTGTCCTCTGACTGATGGTCACAGGGGACACCGAGGTGGCACTGATAGGTCTAGGAGTGGCCCATCCCACTTTAGGAGCAGGTCCCTCCTGGAGGACCGCTGAGGGACCCTAGCCCAGTCCACCTGGCAGCAAGCACCTTCTCACCCACAGGCGGGATGCTGCTGTCCCCCCCGTATATAGGCAGCTGGCAGCCCTGGCCCTCCCCGGGTCAGGAACCCCTCCCAGGTCTTGGGGGCTCTGGAGCCGGGGCCTGGTCCTCAAGGCTCTGCTTCTCTTGCCTTCCAGGGAGAAGGAGCTGCCCGGCCTCCGCAGCCGTGAGGCCAAGGTACGAGCCTGTCCTTGGTCACAGGCAGCACACAGATGGTAAGCATGGGGCCAGGGAAGAGCAGACCCAGTCCCCAAATCTGTTCCCAAGGCTATGTCACCTAAGCTACTGTCCCCGGAATCCTCACGTGGCTGGTACGCACCCGACCCCTGGAGACGTGGTCTGTGGGAGTGGCCCTGTGCCTCCTAGGCTCCTCTCAGTCTGTTCCCATGAGGGCCCCGCCCGCAGAGCACCTGGATGCTGCCCATGGGCAGTCTCCCGCCCTCCTTCTCCTGTTCCAGCAACATCGCCAGGACACCTGCAGGGCCGACAAGTGGGTGAAGATCTATGCAACTGGGACCACTATGGGCCCAGCGAGTAGGTGGGTGCCATATGCCCACAGAAGGCATCCGTCCCATTGGCGTTGGGGGTAAAGCCCCCTGCTTCCCCTGGACCCTGACCCAATGGGAGTCCCACTCACTGGGGCGAGTCTGCTGGCAGAGCCCTAGCCTCTCCAGGCCCAAGCAGGCTGTGGAGGGAGCAACTGGTCTGGGCCCCAGTCCCCTCCTATTCGTGGCATATGGGACCCAGCTAAAGGGAGTCCCAGCCTCTCAGGGGATGCCCCGAGAGCCAAGACCAGAAGCTTACGGTTGCCTCGCAATCCCCGGGCTTGTTGGGGCGGCCCTGGTTCTAGGTCACAGCACTGCCTTGTCTCTTGCAGATGCATCTGCGTGTCTATCAAGGGGTCCCTCACCAGGTGAGGGGTCAGGTGTGGGCCCTCCTGCTCCATATTGAGAAGGTGAAGTCCACCCAACAGGGGCTCTAGGAGGTAAGCCCTTGCACGCTCAGCTGAGGCGTGGTTCTTGGAGGAGGCCTGGGCTGGAGCCGAGGGACACGTCACAGGGGGGCTCAGGACGCTTTCTGTTTCGGGGGCAGTTGGTGGCAGTTGGGGTTCTGTGTGCTGATGCTGGCTCCTCCTCCCCAGTTCTGCCCCCAGAAAATTAAGGGACGGGTTCAGCTCTTCTCCAAGGGCATCAGGCAAATCCGACGGGATGTGAACCGGATCTTCCGGAACCAGGTCATGTTGGGGGACTGCTATTGCGTCAGGTGAGGCTGGGGGATAAGCAGGGCTCTGGGGACCCGGGGCTACTCGGGGGATCAGGTACGACCCAGGGGGCTTCTGAGTGGGAGATGCGGGGTCACTGATGAGAGGGGAGGAGTGGCCGACAAGTGCCACTGTGACCACTGCAGCCCAGCCAATAGGTGGGTGTCTTGTGCCCGCAGATGGCACCTGGCCCATTGGCGTTGAGGGTCAAGCCCCTGCCTCCCCTAGACTCCGACCCCACGGGAGTGCCCCTGTCTGCGGCGAGTCTGCTGGCAGAGCCCCAGCCTCTCCAGGCCTAAGCGGGCGATGGGTCAGCACCCCAGTCCCCTCCTCTTTGTGGCATAAGGGGCCGAGCTAGAGGGAGACCCAGCCACTCAGGGGACGCCCCAAGAGCTAAGACCAGAAGCTTCCAGATGCCTTGTGATCCCCGGGCTCGGTGCGTGGCCCTAGTTCTGGGTCGCAGCACTGCCTTGATTCCTGCAGATGCGTCCTTGCGTGTATCAAGCGGTCCCTTGCCAGGTGAGGGTTCAGTTGTGGGCCCTCCTGCTCCATATTGAGAAGGTGAAGCCCACACAACAGGGGCTCTCCGAGCTAAGTCCTTGTGCCCTCAGCAGATACATGGTCCTTGGAGGAGGCCTGGGCAGGAGCTGAGGGCATCCCTGTGAGAGAGGCGAGTTTGGGGCCCAGGAAGGCAGGGCTCGCTGCAGAGGAGGTAAAGACCCGCAAGCTGTCCCTCGGTAGTGTCCTGGTTTTCCAGGGCTGCTGAGTGTGATCCCTGACGCAGGTGTCCCAGGCAGGATGGGTTCCTGTTGGGGGCCTCATCTCAGAGACCAGGGAAGGAAGGAGGTGTCTCCAGGACAAGTCATACATTGGCTCGGGACGCTCCCTGCTTCGGGGGCAGCTGGTGGCAGTTGGGGTTTTGTGCCCTGATGCTGGCTCCTCCTCCCTGGTTCTGTCCTCAGAAAATGCAGGAGCCATGCAAGGCAGGGAGGGGTGATGGGCAGCAGAGGCAGGGGCCGACAGACCTGCGCGGGAGCAGGAAGAGGGACAGGAGGCTGTCATGGAAGGGGGGCATTAGAGTATGGGACCGCACAGTGGCCTTGCTACGAGGGAAGGAGGTTGTTAGGCCGAGGGGCCCCGCGAGACCTACCGTGGCTGGAGACTCCGTGAGTGGTCACAGCGCTGCTTCCGTGTCTCCAGGCAGTGCTCGCCGCCCAATGACCTGTGGCCGTGGAGATCAGTGGGAGTGTGTGGTCGTGTTCGTGGCTCTGACAAGACAAGCGGCCAAAGTGGCCAAAGTGACCAGCAAGAAGGGTGGAGTCAGGGGACAGCAGGGTGATGCACACAGTAAGGGAGAGGCAGGCTAGACACTGGGTACGCAGGTCCCGTTAGCCCATGGTGTACTCAGACTGATGGTCACAGGGGACAACCAGGTGGCACTGATAGGTCTAGGAGTGGCCCATCCCACATTAGGAGCACGTCCCTCCTGGAGGACCACTGAGGGACCCCAGCCTAGCCCACCTGGCAGCAAGCACCTTCTCACCCACAGACTGGTTGCTGCTGTCCCCCCCGAGCCACAGGCAGCTGGCAGCCCCAGACCTCCCCGGGGTCAGGCCTCCCCTCCGGGTCTTGGGGGCTCTGGGGCCGGGGCCTGGTTCTCAGGGCTCTGCTTCTTTTGCCTTCCAGGGAGAAGGAGCTGCCCGGCTTCAGCAACGACGAGGCCAAGGTACGAGCCTGTTCTGGGTCACGGGCAGGACACGGACGGTGAGCATGGGGCCACGGAAGAGCAGACCCAGTCCCCAAAGCTGTCTCCAAGGTTATGTCACCTAACCTACTGTCTCCCGAATCCTTATGAGGCTGGAACGCACCTGAAGCCTGAGACGTGGTCAGCGGGAATGGCCCTGTGCCTCCTAGGCTCTTCTCAGTCTGTTCCCATGACGGCCCCACCCGCAGAGCTCCTGGACGCTGCCCATGGGCGGTCTCCCGCTCCGCGTGTCTTATCCGCTGCCCCCTTTCTCTTCTTCCAGCAACATCGCCAGGAGACCCGCCGGGCCGACAAGTGGGCGAAGATGCTACACAACTGGGACCACGACGGGCCCAGCAAGAAGGTGGGTACCACACGCCCACAGAAGGCATCTGTCCCATTGGTGTTGCCTCCCCCGGACCCCGACCCCAAGGGATTGTCCCTGTCTAGGACCAGTCTTCTGGCAGATCCCCAGCCTCTCCAGGCCAAGCAGGCAGTGGAGGGAGCAACGGGTCAGGGCCCTAGTCCCCTCCTCTTCGTGGCATATGGGGCCCAGCTAAAGGGAGTCGATGCCCTGAGAGCCAAGACCAGAAGCTTCCGGATGCCTTGCGATCCCGGCGCTTGGTGGGGCGGCCCTGATTCTGGGTCGCAGCATGCCTTGATTCCTGAAGATGCGTCTGCGCGTGTATCAAGGGGTCCCTCGCCAGGTGAGGGGTCAGGGGTGGGCCCTCCTGCTCCATATTGAGAAGGTGAAGTCCACCCAACAGGGGCTCTACGAGCTAAGTCCTTGTGCCCCTCGGAGAAGGCCTGGGCAGGAGCTGAGGGCACCCCGTGGGGAGAGGCGAGCCTGAGGCCCCGGAGGACTGGGCTTGGTGCGGAGGAGTTGAAGACAGGCGGGCTGACCCTTGGGACTGTCCTGGGCTTCCAGGGTTGCCGAGTGTGATCCCTGACGCAGGTGTCCCAGGCTGGATGGGCTCCTGTGGAGGGCCTCACCTCAGAAACCAGGGACGGAAGGACGTGTCCTCAGGACAAGTCACTGGGCGGCTTGGGACAGTCCCTGCTTTGGGGGCAATTGGCGGCAGTTGGGGTTCCGTGCCCTGAGGCTGGTTTCTCCTTCCCGATTCTGCCCCCTGAAAATGAAGGAGCAGGCCCAGCTCTCCTCCAAGGACATCAGGGAAATTGACCTGGACGTGAACCGGACCTTCCGGAACCTTCCGGAACCAAGTCATTTTGGGGGACCGCTATGGCGTTAGTTGAGGCTTGGGGACAAGCAGGGCTCTGGGGAGCTCTGGGGGTTAAGGCGTGACCCAGGTGACTCCTGGGTGGGGGATGCGGGGTCACTGAGAAGAGAGGAGGAATGGCAGCAAACATGGTCCAGCCGCATGGTGAACATGGTCGAGAGGACCCAGGGGTCACTACCTTCCCCTCCAGGGCTGCCGCGATGGGGAGAGCGCCGGGCCAGGGCTTCTCAGGGAAGCCATGTGAGCAGAGGCCGTAAAGAAGGCATGGAGCTGGTACAAGGGGAGCCGAGCCAGAGTGTGGGGTCGTGGCAGGGGGCACTACGGGGAGCTGGGGGCCTGGCAAAATAGACTCGGTCGGGCCAGGACACACATGGATGAACGAGGGACACACGCTCAAGGGGACAGCCCGCTGGGTGTGTTTCTGCATGGACTGGCATTGTATTTTCAACAGTGGACACTGTTTGTAAAGATAGCCAGGACCATGAACCCCCAAATGCCACCCGGCCCCGCCCAGGGTCCCGTGCTTACCACCTGCATCCCCCGCCGCAAATATCACGCCCTGAGCCTTGCTGAAGCCCGCGAGTTCCCTGGGGCTGCACTCTGCTCCACGGGGGGCTCCCATGTGGCTTGGTCAGACAAGAGCCACACACCCTGCTCTCCCCGTCCCAGGCAGCGAGCCCTGTTCCACGTCCTCCTGGCCTATTCGGTCTACAACCCCGTGAGAGTCCCTGCCCCTGCCCTCCTGCCCTGAGGGTGTCCTTTGTCTCCAGGATACCTGAGCAGGCAGGACTCCTAGTTGGGACTCTGGTTCCCATATTCCCAGACACACACATGAGGGGCCCAGGACCTTAGGACTGAGACCGGACTGGGATGCAGTCTTCAGTGCGGGGAGGGTCGGGCCTTAAGTCCCCGAGGGCTGGGTGCTGGGGGGCTCTGGCCTGCACCTCTGTGGTGCTAACACTTGGGGCTGGGTCCTGAAGAGCCCGTGGGTAGATCGGGACCGGCGTGGGGAGGGCGGTTCCCATTGCCCTGACCTCTCCCCAGCAACCAGTGCCCATTCCATGGGGTCTGCCTCTTGCAGGAGGTGGACGTCTATCAGTGACATTGTGGAAATACTGCTGGTGTACCTGCGTGAGGAAGACACCTTCTGGGCCTTGGCACAGCTGATGAACTTGGAGACCCACGCCATGCATGGTAGGGGACCTGCAGGGCACCTAGGTGGGACCTGGAACTCAGGACTCCCTCCCAGCAGGGCGGCCACAGCAGAGGGGCAGGCTGGGACCCCCAGCCAGCCCGCCTCCCTACCGGCAAAGGGCTCGGCCTCTTCAGGGCATCTGTAGCCATGGCCTTTGGTAGCATCGTTTGCAGATTGTTGTCCCATTCCCAAGGGATCTTAACCTCCTGTTTGGCTGCCACCTTTCCCGCCGGGTCCCTCTGGCAGCCCACGGCCTGAAGAAGCACAGGTGGTGGCATCTCCCACTTCTTGCAAGAAGTGTGCTGGGTCCGCCAGGCCTGTTGCACAGCCCGGTCACCCACTCAGCTGGCTGCAGGGAAACACCCGACACAGTCAGGGGGGCGTCAGTGGCTGGGCAGAGGGGAGACCTTCACCCTGTGAAGCCCCCTTGGGCCACCCTGAGGCGGCTCCTGCCATACCCGCTCTCCCCGCAGACCCTCTTTGCGCTCACCCTGAAGCTGTGGGATGCCTACATGCTGGACGGAGAGCGCGTCCTCACAGCTATGGTCTACACCGTCCTCAGGCTGCATCGCAGTTAGGGACCGCGTGGGAGCCCAGGGGTGCCCCATGCAGGTGTGGGGGTTGGGGAGACGGCCCCCGCTCCCAGGAGCGAGGAGCAAGCAGACCTTGGTGGAGGGTCACAGGCCTGCAGGTGGCTTCAGGCCCCACTGCAGAGGAGCAGCGGGCATGGGGCCTCCCCTGCCCGGTTCTTCCTATGGTGCTCCTGGGAACAGCGGGACGCCTAACTGCTGTCTCTGGGCAGGATCCCAGGACGGTGGGGAGGCACCCCTCTCTTCTGACTCACAGCATTGCCAGATCGCCCCAGGGAGCAGAGACGACACGAGCCCCACCACGCCCAAAAGGAAGATTGAGGGATCCGAGGCCCCCTGGCCTTGGGCAGTCCTGAGTTCTGACCCAAAGCTGGTCAAGTGCTCGAAGAACTCTGTGTGTCTGCCTGCAGCCTGGGTGTGCCCCATGGATCCACAACTCCCACCGAGGGCAGCGCTAGGGATAACAGGTCACCCCAGGCTGGGGACAGCAGGGACAGGCCGGTGGGCCCCGCCCTCCCCTTCCACACCCCAGGAGGCAGGAGCCTCCAGAGCATTGTCTCCAGTGGTTCCCTTGCAGCCCTGGGGCTATGGCCGTGGCAAGGCAGACGTGTCAGGACCCTGTCCGGGAACCCGGACGATGGACCCTAGCTCAGGTCCACCGGCCTCAGCACCTGCTTCTCAGGGCCCCAAACTCGCAAAACGTGCCCACACCCGCAGTCAGCACAGGCGCCAAGTGGGGGACGCTAGTGCCCAGGCCTCCATGGGACTTCCGCCTTCCTCTGAAGGAGAAGCTGGTGTCCGTCCCCAGGGGAAGACTCGCACTCTTGGTTCTGAGCCCCCGTTGACTGCTGATATTCAATAAAGTGTTGTCGTGGTCCAACACAAAGCCGGCCTGTCCTGTGGTGCGGAGACTGTCTGCAAGACACGCCAGACAGACACCCAGACAGAACAGGGGGGCTCGGCCCAGGCCGCCTCCCCCATCCATGCAGGGCTCCCCGCAGAGGGGCCTCCAGGTAGACAACGCTGAGGGACCCGGGGCCCTTCCCATCTCGGCCAGACGCCAGCGACCAGTCCCTGAAATGATGGACTGAGACCGAGCCTGTGCCCAAAGGGCCAGGAGAGGAGTAGGAACAGAGTGTCAGCCGGGTGCCGGTGGCCTCAAGTCACCACAGTCTGTCCAAAGCTCTTCCTTCTTCCCGCTGTCTGCCCAGGTTCTCATAAAAAGGGCAGCTTGTCCTACTCACTCCACAGCCCCAGGCCTGCCTGCACCAGGCAGCTCACTCCTCAGGAGGTCCTTACCCAAGTCCACCACAGGGCGTACCTGGGGTCTGGCTCCCGGCTTGAACATCCAGTGTCCCACTCCCGTCTGAGCAACGACCTTGTCCCCACCAGCCCATGTTAGGGGCAGGAAAAACAAGGCCCACAGGAAGCTCTGGGGACCTAGGGACCAGGGCCCCAAGGTCACCCTTAGGGCCCGCTCAGGGCAGTTTTGTCCAGGGAGCTCCCCCTCTCCCTGGAGCTGGTTCAGACTAGACCCTGAGCGCCGGCATTCTCCACCTTGCCGAGTCCAGGGACACTTAGAAGTGCTAGGGGCCGCGGGGTCACAGGGCTCCCGTAGTGTTGGAGAGGGTCCTGGAGCTGGAGTGAGAGCCAGTGTGGCTGCCCTGTGTGGGAGGAGAGGGGACAGCGAGCACTGCTGGCTGGCAGGGCCATGGCAGGGCAGGGCAGGATGGGTCCCTGGCTCGCTGTGGGGTGGGGAGCCTGCTCACCTGGCCCTGCTTGGCCCAGGCCTCTATGAAGGGGAGGCCATCTCTGCAAGCAAGGTCCTGCCCCACCTGAACTGCACGGAGCTCGGAACCAGCGGATGGGCTCTCTTGGCCTGGGAAAGGACCGACGCGGGGTGTGGAGGCACTTCTCTTGGGAGGGTCTTGCAGTTTTCCCAAGCCATGGATGATGTGATCTGAAGATCTAAAGGGTTGCAGACACTGTTCTTGACTGGGCGGCCTCCTGTCGAGCGGGTGGAGGAGGGCTCTAAAGGGTGAGGGAAGGGGAAGGTGTGTAGTGGCTGGACAAGGTCGTCATACACAGAAAAAGAGGATTTGGAGTGAGGTCACCTTCTGGGAAGCCGTCCAGTGCTGTATTCTTGTTTGCTGGGAGAGTTTTGATCCCTCGTTTCCATTTTTCTTTTTGGTGGTTGTGGTTCTGTTCAGGTTTTCTCTTTCTTCTTTGCTTTCAGTTTTGGTTATATCTCTGTTTCTATGAGTGCCTCCATTTCTTCCAGATTGCCTCATTGTTGGCCTATTGTCGCTCAACTTGTGTTCTTAAGATTGCTTGTATTTCTTTGATATCGGTTGTGATCTCTTGTCTCTCCATCATGATTTTATTGTTTTGGGTCCTCTTCTTTCTTTTTTGGTACATACATCTGGCTATAGTTCTGTTGGTCTTATGAGTCCTTCAAGGAATCAGCTCTTGGCTTCATTGTCTGTTGTTCTGTTCTTTTGGTTTCTGTTTATTGATGTTTGCTCTAACCTTTATGAATTCTCTGTCATGCTGGAAATCACCTTGATTTGTGCTTCTTTCTCTGGCTCCTTTAGGTGGAAGGTGAGGTTGTATATTTGAGACCTTCTTCATTTCTTCTGAAAACCTTGTATCCCTCTGCACTTCCCTGTGAGAGCGGTCCTTGCTGCATCCCAAATGTTTGAAGAACTCTGTTGTCCTTTACATTTGTTTCCAAGAATTTTTTAGTGATTCTTTCATTTCCCAGTCAGGACTGAGGTTTGGGGCACGAGCAGTAGCCCACGGACTCTCCCAGGCTGGGCTTCAGGTCTCCCGATCTTTACTGTGAGGCCAACAGAGGCACGACCCACGATGAAGCTTCCCTGAGACCGTGGGCTCACTGGGGTGGGTCTCATGGGGGACACAAGGTGTGTGGACTCGAGCACCGGTCTCCCTAGTCCTGACCTTGGGTTTCGGACCTCCTCCCACCTTGGTCTTCGGCCAGATCAGCCTCTGATGCTTGGTGCCCTCTTTATGGGGACAGAAAATTCTCTACATATTTGAGTGGAGCAGAGCATCCCCTCTGCTAAGGGGATGCCTGACCCGGTCGTCCATCTTAACCCTCCCCGTTGCAAGGCCCGTTGTGCTGTGGGTGGAAGCATTAGCCTGTCCAGACTGATCATTTGGTTCCTGGGCAATACTGGAGCCCTCAGGGTTTGGGCTTGAAATCTCCGAACCAGGCTTGGCTCTGGACAATTTCATGGTGTCTTGCAGACGAATGTCTGAGGCGTCCTAGTTGAGCCCCACAGGGCAGTATGAGTGGGGTGGGCGAGACTCAGCCAGGGTCCCAGTGTTCAAGGTTGTCTCCACGGAGGGCAGGACCAGACTTGGGATATAGAGTGGCATGCCTTTCTTGAGCTGCAGGAGACTCAGGTCACATGCATGCGGCCTCCGTGACTGCTGTCTTCCCAACACATTGGGGGTGCCTGGGGGGCTCAGCCTGGGGGTGCTCTGACTCATGGTTTAAGCTCAGCTCGTGATCTCAGGGTTGTGGAGTCCAGCGCTGCTTTGAGATTCACGCTCACCCTGGCATCTGCTGACATCCTCTCTCCATCTCCCTCTGCCCCTCTTACTCATGCTCTCTCTCTCAAATAAAAATAGAGTTTAAAAATGTCGGCCAATGGCCCAGGGATAGCTGACATCTAATGATATAGTCACGGGAGCAGGAGCCAGGACAGATGCCTTCAGGAGCCCTGACACCCTGTTGCTTGCCTCTGGCCCCAGGTCTGGACTCGCCGCGTCCTGTGATCCATCTCCCTTCAGCAAAGCTTGTCCCTGGATGTTCTGATCTCTGTGTGCTTGGGAAAATGCCTGATGTACTCCATGGGCAGCAGCTGTCACGTGGACTTCTTTTGGCAGTCCACCAAATCCTGCCTGATTTCTGTAGAACAGAAATTGTTAAATGGCTAGACATTTAAAAAAAAATAATAACGTGTGACAGTGAAAATTACATGAAATTCAAATATCAGCTTTAGTGAGTGAGGTATTCACTCATAATGTGTCATCTGTGGCCGCTTTTGGCTGCAACAGCCGAGCCGTGAGGAGCACATGTTTGGGCGGGGATGGGCGTCTTCTTCTTGGTGATACCATTAGGCATTCTGATAAGTAGGTTGGGGGCAAACGGCGTCTCCTTTGGGGACGGAGGAATGAACCAGAAGCTCTGGGACCAGATGAGGTCAGAACACAGGGACATGGATTAAAGAGAAAAGAACAGAATGCCAAGGAGAGTGTCCTGGAAGACACTGGCCATGGAGGTGTCTTCCTCCAGGGAAGAAGAAAGAAGAGGGGCTGAAGAAGTCCAAGGGACAAACTAAGAAATGCTGGGAATCGAGAGAGGGAAAGCTAAGAACTATGGCGTCCAAAGGCAGAAGCCCAAGCCTTCCAGTAGCAGGACAGTCATGGCGAGGACCCCACGCCCCGTCGAGAATTCCCAGCAGATTTAGCTGCCTCAAACAATTCCCATTTGTCACTTTGTTGTCACCTTGTGGTCCTGGAGGCCCCCGATCTGTGTGAGGTCTCACTAGACTACGTTCCCCGGGAGGCCTGCGTTCTTTCTGGAGGCTCTAGGGGCGAAAGTGTTCCCTTGCATTATAATAGCTTCTGGAGGCCCCCAGCATCCCCGGTCTCCTGGAGTCCAACGTCATCAGAGGCAACAATACATGACTCGAACCTCAGTTGCCATGATCCGGTCCTTCGAAGCCTCGTCCTTACAAGGACCCCATGGTTCCATGGAGGGCCCACTTGGGTAATCCAGGACCACCTCCCTCTTTCATGCCCAGCTGATACGCAACCTTCATTCCCTCTTGCCAACCTAATATAGTCACAGATTCCGGGGATTAGGACTCGAGCATCTTGGCAATAGCCGGTCTTCTGTGTACTGCAGCTCCTGGGACGCTCAAATTCACAGCCCCAAGGGCCCCCAGAGCACCTCAGGGGGGCCGGCTGTGTTTGGGGTCATGGTCACGTGGGTGGTGCTGAAGCAGAGGCCGTGCAGGAAACCCCCCAGGGGCTGGGGCACGGGTCCCGCAGTGGCACCAGTGCACGCAGGCTGCCACTCAGCTCAGGTGGCTCAGTACAGGACCCAAGGAAGGAGGTAGACCAGATGACCCTGCCCACACTGACACTGCCCGCTGTCCTTCCCTGGTATCCCGCACTGCTCTTCCCGGCCCGGCCACACTCAGAGCTCAGCCCTTGGGGGCGACTTGCTCCCCACACCCCAGACCCTTCCTCGGGTGCTTTCTGTGTTTCATGCCTCCCTTCTCCTAACAACTCCTGTTTTTACCTCATCCTTTTTTAAAGATTTTATTTACTCATTTGACGGAGAGAGATCACAAGTAGGCAGAGAGGAAGGCAGGGTGGGGGGAAGCAGGTGCACTGCTGAGCAGAGAGCTCAACGTGGGGTTCGATCCCAGGACCCCGAGACCATCACCTGAGCTGAAGCAGAAGCTTTACCCACTGAAGCACCCAGGTGCCCCCATACCGTCTATGTCTTTTACTCAAGTGGTGGCCCTTTCTTTCTGCTGAGTCCCAGAGCTCGATCCTATGATCCCATAAGCTGTGGAAACCGGAGGTTGCTAGAGGGCAGAGACTGGGTCTCCCCAACTCCCACCACCTTTGCATTCAGCTCAGAGCCTGACCCAGAGGGGACAACCAGCAAATCAGTTTGTGGGAGACAGAAAGGAGTGAGCCACGCAGATGCTCACGGGGCCAGGCCCAGGTGGGTGGGGAGGAGAGAATGAGATAAAGTCTCCTCTTCTGCTACCGCCAAGAACCAAGAAGAACAGCAGACGTCTCACTGAGGACATTGGTGGGTGGGGCTGTGGGAGGGGGTCCACTAGAGGGAGGGGAAGGCGGAGGCAGACAGAGGGAGCCAGGAGGAGCGAGGCACCTGGTTTTCAGCCAGAGACTCTGCATTTCTGTCTTTGCCTGACCTGGAATGCCCAGAACCCACCATGAGGGGAGCACAGCAGTACCCTGCTGAGCTCAGTCCTCCCAGCACCACCTGTGCCGAAACGATTCCAGCAATGACATCACAGGGATGGCTCTGCACGTGGACACTGTTATCCACCTGCTCTTCCCGTCCATCATGGCGGTCATGGCCCCTTGTGGGTTGTGGGAAACTGAATCGTCATCTGGCTTGTCCGTTTGTCCATCAGGAAAAACTCCTTTTTTTTTTATTTTTTATTTTTCTTTAAATTAATTTATTTATTTTCAGAAAAACCGTATTCATTTTTTTTCACCACACCCAGTGCTCCATGCAATCCGTGCCCTCAATAATACCCACCACCTGGTACCCCAACCTCCCACCCACGGCCACTTCAAACTCCTCAGATTGTTTTACAGAGTTCATCGTCTCTCATGATTCACCTCCCCTTCCAATTTACCCCAACTCCCTTCTCCTCTCTAACACCCCTTGTCCTCCATGCTATTTGTTATACTCCACAAATAAGTGAAACCATATGATAATTGACTCTCTCTGCTTGACTTATTTCACTCAGCATAATCTCTTCCAGTCCCGTCCGTCTTGCTACAAAAGTTGGGTATTCATCCTTTCTGATGGAGGCATAATACTCCATCGTGTATATAGACCACATCTTCCTTATCCATTCATCCGTTGAAGGGCATCTTGGTTCTTTCCATAGATTGGTGATCGTGGCCATTGCTGCTATAAACATTGCGGTACAGATGGCCTTTCTTTTCACGACATCTGTATCTTTGGGGTCAATACCCAGGAGTGCAATTGCAGGGTCATAGGGAAGTTCTATTTTAATCTCTTGAGGAATCTCCACACTGTTCTCCAAAGAGGCTGCACCAACTTGCATTCCCACCAACAGTGGAAGAGGGTTCCCCTTTCTCCGCATCCTCTCCAACACATGTTGTTTCCTGTCTTGCTAATTTTGGCCATTCTAACTGGTGTCAGGTGATATCTCAATGTGGTTTTAATTTGAATCTCCCTGAGGGCTAGTGATGATGAACATTTTTTCATGTGTCTGATAGCCATTTGTATGTCTTGATTGGAGAAGTGTCTGTTCATATCTTCCGCCCATTATTTTGATGTGTTTGCCTCTTTCGTGTGTGTTGAGTTTGAGGAGTTCATTATAGATCCTGGATATCAACCTTTTGTCTGTACTGTCATTTGCAAATATCTTCTCCCATTCCGTGGGTTGCCTCTTTGTTTTGTTGACGGTTTCCTTTGCTGTGCAGATGCTTTTCATTTTGATGAAGTCCCAAAAGTTTATTTTGCTTCCTTTTGTTTCCTTTGCCTTTGGAGACATATCTTGAAAGAAGTTGCTGTGGCTGATATCGGTGCTGGAAAAACTCCTTCTTATGCGGGCAGTCTTTGGATAAGGAGAGAAGCATGTCCCTCCCTCTGGTTGGGCCCACATCTTGGCCACAACCCGATTCATGTTGTGGGGGCCTTGCTGTGACTGTGGGAATTTGAGGGGAAGGTGGAGTGCAGGCTTTGCCGGCTCAGAGCCTGTGACTCACCCCTGAGGAGAGTCCTCCTGGGACAGGATGGTGGAGCTCGCCCAGAGCCAGTGCCTGGACCATGGCGTGCGGGAGGTCTGTGTGTTGCTTGGGAACTCACCATCCCTCTTCCTGCCTCTCAAACACCTCCTGGTCCTCTGTGGGGGGCCCCTGGGCTGCAGCTAACTGGTTCAGGGATGGGCGTTATGACCCAGCAAGAAGACACAGGCACTGATTTCCTGCTGGATTCAAACCAGGGACTTGGCAGGGCAGAGACCATAGGGCCCTGATGTGGTCATGAAGGGAGCCAGCAGAGGCAGAGGAGCTGAGCAGGACTGGGGAGGAGAGGCCCAAGTTTTAAGGACAGGGGCATCCCCTGGATCCAGCCAGACCTGAAGCCAGTCAGAGCCCTGTACTATCCTCCATGTTAACCAATAAATTCCTCTGCTTGTGTACAAGTTTCTTTTCTTAGGGAAGGCTTTTGGGCAGGGAGAGCAGCAGAGACCCCTCATTGGCCCCTCCCCAGCACTGGGGGGCACTGTGTGTGAGGCCCACCCCATTTCAGCTTCACTCTGCAGCAGGGAGGCTGTGGTCCCCTGGGGCCTAGGGCCCAGAGAGAGGATTTGTGGAACTGAGAGGGACTTGGAGGGGATGGACAAGGGAGGCTCTTTGTCCCACCACATATGTAGAGTCTGCTCCCAGAAACCACATTCTCTTTAATGGAGCCTTTCTTGAAGGCACTCGAAATGAGAGATCCCTCTCCCGTGAGATAGGAAACAAGAGGCTGGCGTGGTCTTCTAGCCCAGGTGGCCGGGCCCCCACCCACGGTCCCCAGTGAGGCCCGTGTAGCACACGGCAGCCTCGCGGGAGGGACCATCTGTGCAGGAGTGGCATCAGTCCACCCTGTCCAGGTTCTGCTGGCCTCTGCTCTCAAGCTGGACAACCTAGATGGAGAGGTCACGTGAGTGTCCACACGGTCAGAACCCAGTGGTTCTCCCTGAATGAGGTGGCGGTCTCGGGACTGGATAAGCAGGGTGAGTCGACCCCATGATTCCGAGGTTGCAGGAAGGATATGGAGCACTTGCACTGGACGAGTCTGGGCGACGGTGCCTGTCTCACGAGACCACAATGGACCCTATCTGTGCCCATGTGTGTCTTCTGAGGGGCCTACCCGGACCTGGGGTTTGCTAGACTCCCTGAGTCCCAATGTCAGCCAGGCAGGCAGAAGTCTGTCCTCAGCCAATGAGTTGCTTAGGGGTTGGGCAAGAGCAGGCCCACGGGGTCCAAGCATTAGGATCAGGCGGCTCAGACCTCCACATCAAAGAAGGCTTTAGGGTAATTCACTCTTAAAGACTTGAAGGCAGTTCCCTGGGCCACAGCGTGGAGGGGGAGGACGTGGGTACCTTATGGGTGGGCTGCCATGTTGGTCGGAGCATAGCATGAACGGCCGTCCCAGCATAGCCCTACGAGGGGGGTGTCTGCAAAGGACAGCGGGGAGGGTATGTTCGTGAGGTGGACAGAGCTACGGGCATGGGGTCCGCATTGTGTGGAAGATGATGTGGTCTGCGATGAGGAGGAACGTGGACTCGGCAGTGGCACATAGCATGGTTGGAGACCCCGCCGTCACGGGTCAGGACGGGCTCAGACTCCCCAACGATGAAGGTTTGGGTCACCCTCCTGGGGAAGCAGCCAATAGACAGAGACACACAGAGTGGTGGACGACAGATGACGAATATTCATTATGGCCTTGGGGAGTGGGCCCTGAGCCCCGGGGACAGTCTTCAGCCACGCAGACAAGTGTCCCTTTGGCCGCTTCTCTGAAGGGTTGGCTCCGGCTGCCCCTCCTATGGAGGCGTCCCTTGTGTGGGGGCCCGGGTGGGCAGAGGGAAGAAGGACGAGCTTTGCACAGACTGTGGTGACCTGAGGCCGGCGGCACCTTGCAGTCACTCTGCTGCCAGCCCCGTCCTGGCCCTTTGGGCACAGGCTGGGTCGCAGTCCATTATTTCAGGGTCTGGACGCTGGCATCAGGCCGAGGTGGGAAGGGCCCCGGGTCCCTCAGCATTGTCTGCCTGGAGGCCCCTCTGCGGGGAGCCCTGCGGGTACTGGGGAGGCGGCCTGGGCCTAGCCACCCTCTTCTGTCTGGGTGTCTGTCTGGCGCGTCTCGCACAGAGTCTGGGCTCCACAATTCAGGCCGGCTTTGTGTTTGACCACGTCAACACTTTATTGAATGTCAGCAGTCAAGAGGGGCTAGGAAGGGAAGACTGCACGCGAAGTAACCGCTTGAGCTAAAGCCGACCCAAGAGGGGCTAGGAAGGAAGTGTGCCAGCCTTCTCCTGGGGATGGAGACCTGCTTCTCCTTCAGGGTCAGGAGGAAATCGCACGGAGGCCTGGGAGCTAGGGTCCCCCACTTGGCGCTTCCACTGGTGCTGACTGCGGGTGTCAGGACGTTTCCCGAGATTGGGGTCTTGAGAGGCAGGTGCTAGGATGCTGACCTGAGCTGGGATGCAGCGTCGGGGTTCCTGGACAGGGTCCCGACACGTCTGCCTGGCCTTGGCCACTGCCCCGAGGTTGGCAGGTGATCGCTGGAGTCCTGGGCTCTGGTGGCCCTTGCCTCCTCCTGTGGGGGAGGGGAGGGCAGAGCCCACCACTCTTCCCTGCTGTGCCCAGGGTGGGGTGACCTGTGGTGGGAGTCGTGCACCCGTGGGGCACGGCCAGTCCCCACGCGGACACAGTGTGTTCTCGTGGACTTCACCAGCTTTGGGTCAGAACTCAGGACTGCCCAAGGCCATGAGGCCTCAGACCCCTCAGTTCTCCTGGTCATTGTGGGGTGGGGTGCTTGTGTCGCTTCTGCTCCCCTGGGCCTGGTTTCAGGCCAACGGAGGTCCCTCTAGGTCAGTGACTTGTACCTCCTGGCGGGGGTGCGATCTTCTAAAAAGTCCAGAGTGAGGAGGCAGGGCACCGTGCTGGCTGCCCAGAGCCTCTCAGCCCCCAAGCTCTTCTCCAGAGGCCTTGGGGAATTGACGTTGCGCATCCAGGAGGCGGTCAGCGGGGCCCAGGCATGTGCAGGGCCCTTGGGCTGCGGGCTCTGCACTGGCCCACAGGTGTCTCGGCTGGGCCGGTCCAAGCACACACAGGGGCAGGAGCTGCGGAGGCCCCAGGGCAGGAAGGGTGTCCCGGGTCCTAAAGCTTCCTCCTTCCTGGGCTGGGGTGTCCTCATCCCAGGAGACACAGACACAATTTGGGGCCTGGTCTGGGGTGTGGCCACAGGTGTGGCCCTGGCAGTGGCTGAAGGAAAAGGGGCCCATGGTTGTGGCCTCAAGGCCATGTCCACAGGCCCCCTACACACACTCCCCTGGTGTTCTGGGAGGTTGGGGAGGGAATTGCATCGCTGCTGGGGCAGCCGCGACAGAACCGGGGTGCCAGGGGCTCCCGGCAGCAGGGGTGCAGCCAAGGGCTGCGTCGACCTTCCCTCCCGCAGCGGCTGCTCGGCCTTGATCACAGCCTGGCGTGGAAGGGGTCCCAGCTGCTCAGCATGTGTGGCTGGGACTGAGGAGGCCATCCTGACTGCTCCAGAGAGTGTCTCCAGGGTAGGAGAGCGGAAGAGAGCTGTCAGGGCTGGGGACCCCTGCTCCTGGCCCAGGGGCATCTTGGGGAGCTCCTCAGGGCCGGCTGCAAAGAGGCAGACTGGGTCAGCGTCTCCAGTAGGCTGCTTGTGCCTAGCAGGCTGTGCCTCCAGGCTGTGCTCCCGGCTCCCTGGGTGTCCACCCTGGCCTGCCCATCACAGCTAATCCAGGCCGCGCATGCCTTGCCCCCACAGGGAGCACCCCGATGCACAGGCCGGGCCTGGGTTCCCCGAGGTTGGAGCAGAAGAGCAGAGGGACAGAGACACAGAGGAGGCCCCCCGGGGACTGGGTCCACTGTGAGCTGCCCCAGGAGGGTGAGGCGGGAGGGTCCAGGGACTGGAGCCCACCTGGCGGGGGCAGGTCGCACTTCCTCCGGCGGAGATGGGCCATGGAGGTCCGAAGGTGTCTGAGGACGGCCTCATCCTCCAGGGCCCAGGGCTGGGCCAGGGTGTCTTGAAGGAAGCCCTGCAGCCCTTCCAGGGGCAGCTTCAGGAGGTGTTCTGGGCAATGGGTGTGAGTCAGAGCAGAGGGGCGCCTCCCTACCATCCTAGGATCCTGCCCGGGGATGGCGGTTGGGCGTCCCGCTGTTCCCAGGAGCACCAGGGGCAGAGCCTTGCAGGAGAGGCCCCGTGGCCCCTGCTCCTCTGCAGGGCAGCTCCCAAGCCACCATCCAGCCAGTGTCCCTCCACCAAGGCCAGCCAGCTCCTCGCTCCTGGGAGGAGTGGGCCATCTCCCCGGCCCCCGAAACCTGCATCAGACACCCCTGGGCTCCCGCGGGGTCCCTTACTGCGGTGTAGCCTGAGGACAGTGTAGGCCATAGCTGTGAGGACGCCCTCTCCGTCCAGGATGTAGGCGTCCCAGAGCTTCAGGGTGAGCGCGATTGGGGTCTGCGGGTGAGCGGGTGTGGGGAGCAGCCTCAGTTAGGCCCAGGGGTTCTCCGCCTGTGTGAAGGCCTCCCGTCTGCCCTGCCCCTGCCATCCCGTCCCCCTGGCTGCGTCGGACGGGGCTCTGCAACCCATCCCGTGGGTGTCCTCCTCCTGCGGAAGATGGGCTCCAGACGGCCTTGGGCGGGAAGGGACTGGCCAGTAGGACACCCAGAATTGTGGGGCCACAGACTCTGTCCCACTCTCGGTGCCCACACACCAAGACAGGACTGCAGTTTAGCCGCAGAATGGGCAAAGGACCCGTCAGCTCCCAGGCTGACCTGGCCTTCCTGGGGAGGCGGAGACAGACAGCGCCGGTCCCCGGAACCTCCTCCAGGGGCCCCGTTCGAGTCTGCAGGATGGGTCTGGACCGTGAGCCTCAGGCTCAGGGCCTTCGGGGTCGGGCCTGGCTGGTCTAGAGCATGAGGCTGAGCTCGGGCTTCCCCTGGGCCCAGGGCCAGGAGCAGGTCAGGGACCAGGTCTGCCTGAGGGTCTTACCCGGCCGATGAAGCATTGTAGAAACCACTTGGTGGTGTACAGCCCCGCGCTCATCCCTTGCTCGTCCTGGCAGAATGACACAAGGCGCTCGGGGCCCAGCCGGCGGCCGCACGCCACACCCGCAGCCAGGTGGACACACCCCGCGTCCCCGCTCAGCCCCGAGGGCACCCTGGGCCCAGCAGGAGACAGAGCAGGACACCGGGCCCTGGGCAGCATGGGCAGGGTTCTGCAGGTCCCATACCCCTGCCCCGGGCGGTGATGCTGGGCCTCCGGGGAGCGTCTACTCACCAGGTGTTTCTTCAGGCCTTTGAGCTCCTTCTCCATGATGATGTCATGATGCCGCTGGAAACGGGCCAGCTTTGGGAATCCCGGAGCGAAGAACCCTGAGAAGGCCCCAGGCACCCCCACCATCAGAGTCTTGTCCCCCACCAGGTGGGGGGTGACTCTGCCAGGGGGCTCCGCTCCCAAGCCCTGACTGGAGTGTGTGGCCATAGCCCTCCCAGCCCTGGCTGCGCCCGCTGTTCCACAACCGCCGCAGAGCCGTCCAGGCCTGGTGGCTGGGCCAGAGGACCCTCCTCCTCCCAGAGACCGAGCTGAGTGTGTAGCCCGGCTTTGCACCAGGGCCGTCGGACCCAGAACACTTCCTGCGGTGGTCACAGCAGGGGCAAGGGGGTCTCTAGCCCTGAGGGGCAGAATGAGACTCCCACAGGGAGGGTGATGGTGTTGTGCAGGCCCAAATCCTGGGCTTGGGTGCTGGACTGAGGGTCCAGGGAGCGGGACATGCCACCGTCAGGTCTTTGTCTGGCCTGGGCTGCCGGGGGACCCGGCGGGCAAGGCGGCTCCCAGGCAGGGTGCTGAAGGCCCCGAGGGAAGGCGAGAACGGTCTGCAAACGCTGGGGCCAGTGATCATGGCTACAATCGCCTGAGGAGGCTGTGCCCTTTGCCAGTGGGGAGGCGGGCTGGCGGGGGGTCCCAGCCACCCCACTGCTCTGCCGCCCTGCAGGGAGGAAGTCCTGAGTTGCAGGTCCCGCCCAGGTGCTCTGCAGGCCCCCTACCGTGCATGGCGTGGGTCTCCAAGCTCATCAGCTGGGCAAGGGCCCAGAAGGCGTCTTCCTCACCCAGGAACATCAGGAGGAGTCCCACAATGTCGCTCATCCCCTGACAGTAGCCCACCTCCTGCAAGAGCCAGACCCCATGGAATGGGGCCACCTCGCTGGGGGAAGGTCATGACAAGGGAACCGCCCTCCCCACCCAGGTCCCGAACTTCCCACGGGCTCTTCAGGATCCAGCCCCGATCGTTAGTACCACAGCGGTGCAGGCCAGAGCCCCCAGGCACCCAGCGCTCAGGGACTCAGGGGCCTTCCCTCCCCCGCACTGAGGTCTGCACCCCAGCCCGGCCCCAGTCCTAGGGTGTAGGGCCCCTCGCTTGCGTTTCTTGGGCCATGGGAACTGGAGACCCAACTAGGAGTCCCGCCTGCTCAGGCATCCTGGAGACAAAGGGCACCTGCGGGGCAGGAGGGCTGGCGGCAGAGACACTCACGGGGTTGTAGACCGAATAGGCCAGGAGGACGTGGAACAGGGCTCGCTGCCTGGGGACGGGGAGAACAGGGTGGGTGGCTTTGTCTGACCAACCCCAACGCTAACCCCTGCCCGGAGCAGAGTGCAGCCCCAGAGGACCCCCGGTCTTCAGCCAGGCTTGGGGGGGACACTTGCGGAGGGGGATGAGGGTTGTGATCCGGGACCCAGGCGGGGCCGGGTGGCATTTGTGGGTTCACGGTCATGGGTATCTTTACACTGTCCACTGTTGAAAGTGCAATGCCAGTCCACGCAGAAACACACCCAGCGGGCTGTCCCCTTGAGCGTGTGCCCCATGTGTGTCCTCGCCCGGCCGAGTCTGTGCTGCCAGTCCCCCAGCTCCCCGTAGTGCCCCCTGCCACGACCCCACACTCTGGCTCGGCACCCCTCCTACATGCTCCACGCCAACCTTGGGGTTCCGCTCTCATGGATCCCCGCCAGGCCCTGGCTCCATGCCCTCCCCATCGCAGCAGCCCCGGGGTGCAGGTAGGGACCCCTAGGTCCTCCCTCCCAAGTTCACCATGTGCCCGAGACCACATTTGCTGCCATTCCTCTCCCTCTCCTCAGCAACCCTGTGTCCTCCACCCAGAAGCCCCCTGGGTCGCGCCGGACCCCCCGAGGAGCTCCCGTACCCCAGAGGCCTGCTTGTCCCCCAGCCTCACCTGACGCCATAGCGGTCCTGGAACATGATGTGGTTCCGGAAGGTCCGGTTCACGTCCAGGTCGATTTGTTTGATGTCTTTGCAGGATAGTTGGGCCCGCTCCTTCATTTTCTGAGGGCAGAACCGGGGAGGAGGAGCCAGTATCAGCACACAGATCCCCAACTGCCACCAACGGCCCCCGAAGCAGAGAGCGTCCCCTGCCGCCTTGGGCCGTGTCCTGAGGACACCTCCTTCCTTCCGTGTTCTCTGAGGCGCCCCCAACCCAGGAGCTCACCGTGCCCAGGATGCCTGTATCAGGGATCTTGTGGGTAGGCCTGGGGGCCGAGGGCACTACCAAGGGTCAGTGTGTGGGTCTTACCCTCCCCGCACCGAACCCTGTCCTCCAGGATGGAGCTCCAGCCAGGGCCCTGACTAGCCTCTCCCCACAGGGTGTCCGTGGCTCCTGCCCAGGCCTCCTCCCAGGGCCACCGCTCTGCTGAGGGTACAAGGGCTTACCTCATACAGCCCCTGGTGGGTGGACTTGACCTTTGGAATATCGAGCAGCAGGGCCCACACCTGACCCCTCACCTGGGGAGGGACCCCTTTATAAAGGCGCCGACGCATCTGCAGGCGAGAAGGTAGTGCCTGGACCCAGAACCAGGCCCGCCCCGCCAGGCCTGGGAGCAAGAGGCATCCGAAAGCTTTTGACTTTGGCTCCGTGGTGTCCCCGAGAGGCTGGGTCTATTTGGAGCTGGGCCCCGTCTCCCATGAGGAGGAGGGCACTGGACCCTGACCCGGCGCTTCCTCTGCTGTCGGCTTAGAACTAGAGAGGCTGGGGCTCTGCCAGCAGACTCCCGCCAGACAGGGGCACTCCGGTGGGGTCAGGGTCCCCGGGAGGCAGGGGACTTTACCCCCACCCCCTTGGGACAGATGCCATCTGCGGGCCCACAGCACCCACCTTCTCGCTGGGCCCGTAGTGGTCCCAGTTGCCTAGCATTTTCACCCACTTGTCGGCCCTGCGGGTCTCCTGGCGATGTTGCTGGAACAGGAGAAGGGGGGCAGCGGATAAGCCACGCAGAGCTGGATACCGGCCCATATGCAGCGTCCAGAAGACCTGGGGGCCGGGACTGTGCTGGGAACAGACTCAGAGGGGATTGAGAGGCAAAGGGCCGTCCCGCGGACCCCGTCTCCGGGGCTCAGGCGGGTTCCTGGCCACGTGTGGATTCCTGGGACAGGGGTTTTGGTGTCCTAGCCCTAGGAACAGCTTTGGGGACTGGGTCTGCTGTCGCCGGCCCCACGTCCACCCACCGTTTCCTGCACATGACCCAGGAGAGCCTCATACCTTGGCCTCTCGGGGGCTGAGGGCGGGCAGCTCCTTCTCCCTGGAAGGCAAGAGAAGCAGAGTCCTGAGCACCATGCCCCCCACCCCAGAGCCCCAAAGACCCGGGAGGGGAGGCCTGACTCTAGGGAGGGCTCGGGCTGCCAGCTGCCTGTGGCTCAGGTGGGGGCAGCAGCATCCCGCCTGGGGCATGAGAAGGTGGTTGCTGCCAGGTGGGCTGGGCAGGTGTCCCTCAGTTGTCCCCCAGAGGGACCTACTCCTAAAGTGGGATGGGCCACTCCTAGTCACTCCTGCCTGGGTGTTCCCTGTGACCATCAGTCTGAGGACACCACGTGCTCACGGGTCCAGTGTCTATCCTGCCACTCCCACAGTGTCCATCACCCTGCTGTCCCGACTCCACCCCTCTTGCTGGTCACTTCTGCCGCTCTGGCCCCTTGTCTTGTCAGAGCCATGGGCATGACCCCACCCTCCCACCGATCTCCACGGCCACTGTTCACTTGGCGGCGAGCAGGGTCTGGGACCTGTGAGTAGCATGGCGACCAAACGTGGAGTCTCCGGGCACGGTGAGGTCTCGTGGGGCCCCTCGGCCTAACAGCTTCCATCCCTCAGGGTAAGGCCACTGTGCCGACCCCTGCCCTGGTTCCTCCCTCTAGGACAGCCTCCTGTCCCTCTCTGTGCCCCTCGCCCTTGTGGGTCGGCCCCTCCCTCCACTGCCCATCACCCCTCCCTCACCTGGCCTTGTCCCTGGCATCATCGTGCCATCCCCCAGAAGCCTTCAGGAGCTGTGGCGGGCCTGGCCTGGGGGTGTGACCGAGGGTACCCCTCAGCCCCCACCCCAGACCACACCACCCCCCCACGGAAAGGAGCCACTGTCCCAGAGCCCCTCACCCTCTATAGTCCCAGCTGAACTGACTGGATGCACAGACAGAATGCAGAGGGCAGGCCCTGGGCCTCCCTGGAACAGGCATGGATGCCTCTCATTGGGGTGCCCAGGGGCCCAGCACATGTCCCAGCTCCATTCCTGCCACAATAATGGTCTGCCTCCCGGGTCACCGAGCTCCAGCCAGAGCAGATTTGGGCCCTCAGAGGGATGCAGGCAACGAGACCCTGAGCTAGGGACATGGGTCCTGCCTCCACAGAGAGAAGTTCCTGTCAATGCATTCTGCCCCTGAGCTGGACGGAGGAGGGCCCCGGGACTCACTGCAGGAAGCCATGATGGTCCGTGAGCCTGCACAGCGAGAGGTCAGCACTTTCCCGGGCGTCCCCTGGAGACCCTGCTGGGCGTGCCTGAAACAGAGAGGGTCCGTGGTGGGGGTCCCGTGCGAGCTAGGGGCAGGGGGAAAGGAGGGAGCAGAATGGCTCCCCTCGCCCCTGATCCTCAGGGAGTCCAGGACCCTCTGAAAAGGGGCAGCATGAGAGGCAGGCCCTGTCGGCTCAGGAGCAGGCTGACAGCGTGCCTGCGTCCTTCAGTGATGCCCCGCTTTGGTCTCCTCTACGGGACGGCGGCTCTGGTCCCTGCCTGGGCCATACATGCTCTCGCTGCTGAAGTCTCCCTTTGGACCAGACCTGCTCCTACACGTCTAGGACGCCACATGGATCTCCTGAGCACCCGTTGTCTGGGATCCCAGCTTGGGCCTCCTAAGCTCCTGCCACCTATGATCCCTGCCTCGAACTCATCAAGGATGGACACCTAGGATCCCCAAGGGACCCTCAGCTGCTTCCCAATGCCCGGGACCCTCCCCCACGTCGCACTTGTTCCCGAAGACTCTGGTCCTTGTCTGGGCTGAAGGGGCCCATCCTTGGCTCAGGCCCCATCCCTGCAATGAGGGTCCGGCAAGTCGATGGGTCCCCTCTGGGCCTCACCTGGGTGTAATTGGCTAGGATGTGGGCCCGTTCCAAGGCCATCAGCGTCTCCAGGTCCTGGTTCATGGTGCTGCCAACCAAACACATCCCAAGGGGACCCTGCATGAGAACCGCCAGGGAACCAAGGCGTGTGCTTCCAGCAGGCAGATCCCCAGTCTGTCTGAGCCCAGAGTGGAGAGAACCCTGGGGCTCCATGGGCCGTGGTGGGTCAACGGATCCCATGCGAGCACTGCCTCCCCTGGGCACTCCCACCTCCAGACTCCCTTCCCAGCCACCGTCCCCAGCACGTGGTCACAGTGAGAGCACGGTCCCTTCACCCCATACCCAGGAGCAAACGGGGGTCCGGGTTTCTCCGGGGATTTCTGACCTGATGCTTGGGGTGGCATCCCCGAGCCCGGGTCCGACAGCTGGAGGCTGGATGGAATGGCCGGCCAGTGAGTGTCCCTGTGGGCTTAGGGGGGATCGAATGTGACTCTGAGATGTGACAAGCTCATGGGACAACATGGAAAAACCCGTGAGCAGGCTGTCCCCACATGAACACATGCCAGCATGAGTCTGAACGGGCTCCCCAGCTGGCAGCCTGGGTTTTGGGAATTGCCTGAAGAGGGGTTGAGGGGAGAGCAGGAGGGACTCTGTTCTCCCTGGAGTGGAGGGGCATGCGGGCTCCCTGCCCAGGAGGCTGGGACCTGGGCGGCAGCGAGGGCAGCCCACCCTCCAGGGGAATGTGGAAAGGCTGCCCTCGCCGGCTCAAGGTCTGCGCTTGGGGTCCGGGAGTCTCGGCCACAGCCCTGGAGGCCCGTGCTGCTCCCCCTGACCCTGTAGGCCCCACAGTGGTCTGAAGGGAGCAGCTCACACTCACCTGTGACCTGTCGCTGTGGGATCTGCGCTTGTGGTCTACACGGGGTTCTTGGGGGGAGCGCGTCAGTGAACCTGTGGCAGAGCCGGGAACAGAGAGCGCGAGCGTCTCCAGCTGCCGGCAGACACAGAGCACAGTGTGCGCCAGGCAACGGCGGAACCCTGAGGCGCCACCGTTCCGTCCACGGTGGATCCCATGTCATCCGTGCGGGTCAGCGGGGTTCTGTCTGCACTGAGCCCTTCCCCCTGCAGCTCTCACTCTCCGAGAGGGTCTTGGTACCACGCATGGTGGGAAGGGAAGGTTTGGCACCCTCACACCATCCTGAGCTCCTATGCGGGGGCCCTTGGGGCAACCCCCTGCTTCGTCGACAGGTTTACGAATGTGCTCCCAACCCATGGGTTGCCAGCGTGCGTTCTGTCCTCGAGCACATTGGAGGGGTGCCTGGGGGGCTTGGTCGGGTGATGGTCCCCCTCTAGATATTGGCTCAGGACATGATCTGCCTGGTGGAGAGATGGACCCTGTGTTGGGTCCTGGATGCTGCTGGGAGTCCGCGTCAGGGTCTCTCTCCCTCTCCCTCTGCCCTCCTTCCGCCTCAGCTCTCTCTCTCTCTCTCTCTCAAATAACTAAGAAATCAGTGGTTTTCAATACACATTGCAGACCATGGGAGGAATAGCTCTCATGTCTGCAGAGGTGCCGCCTCCTTTGAATGGGAGAATCATGGCCTTTCATGGACCCACGAGGATTTCTACAGGAAGCCCCTGGTCGTCTGTGTCTAATGCAGTGTTGTCAACACGTCATGGTACATGCGTTTCAGGAGTGCCACTCAGTGATTCAACGGTTGTGCCCATTCATCTGCGCTCTGCAAGAGAATTGTCCTCCCCTTCTGTCCGAATACCAAGTTTTGACCATCCCAGGACGAGGGACTGCATTCCCAACATTCTCTGTTTGCGTTTCTGGGACCTCTTTAGCTTCGCACTGAAAGTTTTGAGATCTCAAGAGTCTTCAGGTCTACTGCCCACCCCGCACCCACCACCTACGTTCCCTCCTGCAAATCCACCAATGCCATGCCCCACTTTCACTAGAGAAAGGACCCAAGCCATTAGCATCTTAATAGATGCACAGAGAGTCTGGGACCAAGGACAGCCTCCATTCTTGATAAAAACTCTCCACAGTGGAGGGAGAGAGGGAACATACCTCAATGTCCGAAAAGCCATCTAGGAGACCCCACTCGAGTAACACTCTCAACAGGGAGAAGCCGAGATCTTTTCCCTTCAAGTCAGGAGCACGGCAGGGATGTCCACCCTCACCACAGCTGTCAGCAGAGCACGACAAGTCCTACCCTCAGCAGTCAAACAACACAAATTCAAAACATCCAAATTGGAAAAGAAGACATCCAACTCGTCCTCCTCACAGATGAGTTCCTCTTCTTGAATTCCTTTCTATGGACAACCTAAAAGTCTCCACCCCAGGATGGCTAGAACTCATCCGGGAACTGAGAAAGTCGTAGGATCGACGTCGGATGCACAGTTGTCAGTTGCTTTTCTCTGGGCTAACAAGGAGATGAAAGGGACATGAAGGAATCCATCCCACTTACGACGACACCCAAACCCAGAAGATACGGAGGAATCAACCCAAGCAAGGAGGTAAAGGATCGCTCTTCTGAACACGACAGAACACATGTGAAAGACATCAAAGAAGACACCGAGAAGGAGAAATATATTCCGTGCTTATGGTTAGGAATTCATAGTATCATTAAAATGTCTACACTTCCCAGAGCATTCTCCCCACTCAATGGAATCCCTCTCAGTATACCTTGGCCTGTTTTTCAGAGCCGGAACAAGCAAACCGAGTGTTTCGCGGGAATGAGGACAAACCCCAAATACCTAAAGGGAGGTGGAAAAAGAATACCGAAGCTGCTGGCATCCTTCTGGACTTTCAGAACTAGTCCACGGCCGTCAACATCAAGACTTTATGGGACCGGCACAAAACAGACAGAGTTCACTGGAACGGAATAGAGAACCCCAAAGTAGACCCTCAACTCTATGGTCTGGTCGTCGTCAACCAGCAGGCTAGTTAGTCAATGGAGAAACACAGTCTCTTCAGTAACTGGTGTTGAGAATATTGGAGAGCCACATACAGAGAGGGAACCTGGACAGCTTTCTGGCACCACACCCAGAAATGGACTCAGCAGGGCTGAAAGACCTCCCTGTGACGCAGGAATCCAACCACAGCCCAGAGAAGCACGCAGCTGGCGACCGCTCAGACCTCAGTCTCAGCAGCTTGTCTCAGACACGCCTCCAAATGCAACGGATACAAAAGCAAACAGGAACTATTGGGAATTCGTCAAGACTAAAAGCTTTTGCCTAGCAAGGGAAAGAGTTGATCAAGACAAGGACAGCCTCCTGAATGAGAGAGGATATTTCTAGATGTTTTATCAGATAAAGGACTAGTGTCCAAAATCTATAATGAGCTTATCAACCTCAACCACCCCCATACATTGATGCACCCCTGCAGTTCTCCAACAAACACTGTCGGCAGGCTTGTTGGAGGCTGTCGGGGTGGCTGTCGAGGTGGCTCTGGTGCAGGGCCCAGGTGCGTGCGTGGTGCTTGCGACCCGGGGTGGCCCCTTCAGGGGTGCAGAGGCCCCCGAGGTCCCTGCAGGTGACTGACCAGTGGAGGCCTCAGCAGGACCCAGACCCGTGAAGGGAGCAGACCTCTGTTTCTCTGGGAGCGCCTGGCCCGGCATGGACCAGGGAGGCACCGCCGCCTCCTGGGACCCTGTTCCCCACCATGAGGCCCAGACCAGCATCCTCGGGGCTGCAGACGAGACAGGGAGCCGGTGTAGGCAGAGGTGTTCCTCCCCCTCCCGGTGCTGGCGGTCCGTGTGGGGTGTTGGGCAACGGTGTGGTGGCCTGGACTCTCTGCCTCCACGTCCGAGCTGTGCCCACCCGTCTATTTCCTGCAGCTGGCGGCTGCCCACGGCCTGAGCCTTGGCTGCTCGGTGTTCATCCAGCTGTAGAAAAACCTGCACGGGTGGCCCCCTGGGACATGACACGCATTCGTGGTCCAGGAGGTGGTAACTGGTTTCTGTCACATGGTGGGCCTCTGTCTCCCGGCGGCCACGACCACCCAGAGCTTCTCGGTGGCCCACGTCCCCTCCTGGGGCCGCTGCTACCAACAGGGCACCTCGGTGACCCCGAGCACCCTGAGTTGTGCCCCGGCCCTCTGTGTGCACCTCGGGACTGAGGTCTGTGCTGACCTGGAGACAGACCCCCCATGTGACTGGCTTCAGGAAGGATGGGAGGCCTTCCACCTGCTCCTGGGCCTCCATGTGAGTGTCCAGCCTGAGCCTGGCCTTCCGGCGCTCCCAGTGGTGTTCCCCTGCCGGGACCTACCTGGTCTTCCACACGGCGCTGTCCCTGTCTTCTTCTGGTGCCTGCCCTTCACGGTCACTAATCACCTGCCACAACAAGGATCCTGGTGCCTGGCCTTCCATGTCCCCTTGTTCCTGTCCATGAGGCCGGGACGGCTGCCCCAGTCCTCTATGTCCTGGCTTTGCATCTCTGCAGGAGGGAGGGTCTGGGGTCCCTGGGGATCCTCCTCCAGCGAGACCTGCTGAGTGGGATGGAGAGGGGAGGGGAAGGGGCTCTCGGGTCCTGTGTCCGGGGCAAGGGTGCTTGTCTGACCCACGAAAGCAGTGTGTGCTCTATGGGCTGCTGAGTCCCAATTGCGTCCTCTCCTGACGACCCCTTTCCCCTGCCTCTCGGAGAAATCCCTGGAGACCAGATGGGAAACAGAACAGCTAAAGGGGTCCTGAACCCCTCTGTCTTAGATGGTGCCTCCATCGCTCCTGTGTATCCCTCCCATGTCCCAGATGACCTGTATCTATGTCTCCCTTCCCCTTAGCCTCCCCTTCCCCACTCCCCTTCCCTGGAAAGCCAGGAAAGATCTAGGTCAGCATCGGAAGGGAGCCATGTGGGGCTTGGTGACCTGAAATCCAGGCCAAAGCTGGGGTTCTTCAGCCTCCTCCAGCTTGTCCGGGATCCAGTCTCAGGCAGCTCTGTCTCCCTCCACCTCAGCTCCTTGGCTCTCAGTTCACCTCACCCACCGCACCAGGTCTGTGCCAGGCATGACCCTCTCCCTCCATCCTGAGCACTAGGAACAAGTCATCAGCCCCTTAGCCCTGTGGCCCGAAAGTTAGTGGAGCCCCGTGACCCTCCTTGGGCTCCGTCCCTGCTGCTCCCAACCAATGCTCTGAATTCGGCACAGCCCGACACCCCGGCCTCACCCCTGCCAAGGTCCACCTGCCCAGGTTCCAAGGACACCTGCAAGCTTTGGGATGGCATCATCGCCCTGAGCAGGGCCCCTGCAAACCCCTGCCCTGCTTGACCCTGCAGCCCCCTCCAATGCACCATAGTGACTGCTGCAAACTCCACTGGATTCACCCTTCCCTCCTTCGAGGCACCGCCCCGGCACCCTACCCACGTGCCCACTCCTTTCAGGCTCTGCCTGTCACTACAATTGTCATCGTAAATACATTTTGTTAATGACGTATTGTGTGTTAGCATCTGTGTATTTTATTTCTTCTCCATGGAGGTGTGAGGCTATAGCAGGCAGGGACCACCCCATTCAATAGAGCCCACCTGGGCATCTCGTCTCCCTCTAGTCAGCTCCTTATGGACTCCATCCCCAAATACAGTCACCCTGGGGGTCAGGGCATCAACATAGGAAGGTCCCGAGTCTGCCTTCCCATCCACAAGCTCAGTTTATGCAGTTGCTGGTTCATGGTGGTGGGGACAGTCAGGTGCCCTCGGGGTGGAGATGTGATGCCCCAAGACCTGTTTCATGTGACATAGAAGGTATTTTTACAAAGATATCTCTGTTTGCTTTTCAGAGGGAATTTAGAAGGGCACCTAGGTGGGAATGGGTTGAGCGTCTGCCTTCATCTCAGGTCATGATCCCAGTGTTTCCTGCTCAGTGCAGAGCCTGCTTCTCCCTCTCCCTCTGCCATTCCTCCTGCTTGTTCTCTCTCTCTGTCAAAGAAATACACAAAATCTGCACCTGCAGAGAGTCTGTCCCTGCCAGGGTCATCCAGTTCCTAGAAGCAGAAAACAAGTAGGCTGAAACTCCCTGTGGAGATGCAAACCACGTGTGTCTCTCATCTGCTCTTTTCATGAAACTCGTGTAGTTTGGGACACTCTCCCCCTGACCTCATCATGCCAGGGCTAGGTACCAGCCAACTAGGGACCAGAGATATAACCCAGAGCTCACTGAAATTATTGAAACTATCCAATCCTAAGCCTGTTTGGCTCACATACCCTGACTCAGCCGTTCCTTCCCACAAAACCCACAATAGATACCTGGCCCATGCTCTCCTCTCAGTTCTGAACCTCCACACTCACCCCATACTTCCCTGTGGTGCCCCATGGTGCACAGAGTGGCATGGCTCCTTCTCACCAGAGCCATGAGTAGTGAACTCTCCTCTCAGACATGGTGTCTCTGTGTCTGTCACCTTAGTCTACCTGACTCAAACAAATCCTGGGAGCATCTTGAAACAGGGCTGGGGTTAGGCAAGGCAAGCACATCAAATCCAGATCTGGTGGAGGAGGGGACCCTCCCAGGTGGCAGTGGAGCAGGAGAAACTGAGCACACGGTCTCTCATGAAGGGAGAGGCTGGCTTGGGGAATTGGGCTAGCCCATGGTGCGTTGGCATAGGTGACAGAGTAGGAGCAAAGGAATCTATCGAGTAAGCTGATATCTTGAGGATAATGGGTTACAGGCTTCTCTCGTTGGAGAAGGGAGTTTTGAATATGGAAGATGGGATACTGGAATGAACTCCAAATTGTTAGAATACTTAGTATCAGCATAAATTACAATTTTTAATTTCTATATAAAGAAAGAACAGTAGAAATATAAAAGATATAAAAAGATACAGAAATCAGTGTAAATGTATGTTTCTTTGTGTTTGTACAGTATATACATACATACCCTTTATGTACACACGCACCATGCACACATATACACACACACACAGACACACGTATATGTACTATGTTCACCGAGAAGGTCTGGATGGTGTACTGGAAGAGAGTGGGGAAAATTCCAGAAGTTTATAAGCACACCCAGAACCCAGGTCTTGGCTTCTAAATACCATTGTGCATGAAAAGAAAACCAGGTCATCCTCAGAGAAATGCCTCATGCCAGGCTGAGAGCCCATAAGGGATCTGGACAACCAGGCTGTGCTAGAAAGTAAGCTAGGACTTAAGGAATTTGAAGATGTGTCAATGCTGCTATGAGCACTAATTCTCTAGGCAGAAAAGGAGGAACGTAGATGCATATTTTCCATCATACTCAGAAACCAGGACAGATAGTGTCTACACAGTAAGGTGCAAGGCTCAGGACATTGGAAGATGATGTGAGAAATGGTCTTCACCTCCTTCCTATAGAAAAAATCTTTCTTAAATAAGATGGAAAATCAATAAACTTCAAGGAAGAGATGACCAGAGTTGACTGTGGCGATATCAAGCATATCTGGTGATCAAAAAATACCATGAAGGGTGGAAGGCCAAGGAACATGACATGAGAAATACTTGCTGCAGACACAGGGGGTGAGAGATGAGCAGCTTAACATCCAGCAGGATTGGACCTCCCCCTGAGGGCACGGGCACAGTGAGCTCACTGTCACATCCTCGAGGCTGTCGTGAGAGCCCAGTGCCACAGGAGAGCATGCTGGTTGGGTCCCTGTGTGCTGTGCATACATGGGGAAGGTGTTGTCATCAAAAGCAGAGTCCTCAAGATCTCTGTCCTTACTTATTTTCCTATGAGGCAGCGAAGCTTGAGAATTACTGTTGTTACAATTTTTACATGATAGCGTGGTACTTAATGCCAGAGACTTAATCAATATGGATGTAAGTGAGATGCCAGCACTAGAATCCAGAATGATTATAAAGATACTAACTGGGCTTGAAAAAAAAAAAGACACTAGAGAATTCCTTTCTGGAGAAATATAATAACTAAAATCGGATCCAGTCAAAATCCCAAAGATTATTTTTGAGATGGAACAAAAATTCTGGCTCTAACTGGCAGGATAAATGAGGAAGAAGAGGGATTCTGTGCTCTAGAAAACAAAAAAGAACAAACCACTAAGAAAAAGAGAGAGAAACAGCTCCTGGGTCAGGAGGGGAGAGTTTGAGACCTAAGGGATACCACAAAGCCAAACAATATTAGAAGAAGTAGGATCCTAGAGGAAGAAGAAAGCGGGAGGGCAGCAGAAGGGATATTTAAGCAAATTGTAGCTGAAACTTTCCTAATTTGGGGAAAAAGTAGGCATTCGAGTCCAAGAGGCATGGAGAGTCCACCTCAAAATCAATAAAAAGAGGTGAACACCTCAACATAGCATCGTAAAGCTTGTAAATTTCGGAGCAAAGAGAAAATTCTGAAGGCAACCCAGGATAAGAGGTCCTTAGCCTACAAGGGTAGAAACATAAGGCTGGCACTGGACTTGTTCAGAGAAACCTGGCAGGCTGAAAAGACTGGCATGGCATATATATAGAGGATAAATGAGAAAAAGAGGCAGGTGAGAATCCTTTACCCAGCAAGGCCGACATTCAGAATGGAAAGAAGGATAAAGAGCTTTTGGGGCAAAGGAAACCGAAAGAAATTGTGATCAGAAAACCAACCCTGCAAGAAATAGTCAATGGGATCATCAAGTGAAGAGAGAACCGAAAGGAAACAAAGACCCAAAAGGAAATAGAGAATGTAAAAAAAAAAAAAAAAAAAAAAAAAAGACAGTGACTCTACAGGAAATTCCGTGGAATGAAATTTATATGAAACCCTTGGGATGCATCAAGGGCAGTCCATACAGGAAGCACGGAGCAATTCAAGCCTTTCTGGAGAAACAAGAAAAGTCTCCAATACAGAACCTCACCTTCCACCTAAAGGAGCTGGAGAAAGAACAGCCACTAAAGCTGAAATCCAGCCAGGTAGAGAATTAATAAATGTTAGAGCAAGTGGGTGAAAATGCTATGTAACTGGGACTACTACGGGCCCAGAGAGAAGGTGGGTGCCATACGCCCACAGAAGGCATCTGTCCCATTGGTGTTGGGGGTAAAATCCCTGCCTCCCCCAGACCCCAAAGCTACGGGAGTGTCCCTGTCTGGGGCGAGACCGCTGGCAGAGCCCCAGCCTCTCCAGGCCCAAGCAGGCAGTGGAGGGAGCAACGGGTCAGGGCCCCTGTCCCCTCCTCTTCGTGGCATATGGGGCCCAGCTAAAGGGAGTCCCAGCCTCTCAGGGGATGCCGTGAGAGCCAAGACCAGAAGCTTCTGGATGCCTCACGATCCCTGGGCTTGTTGGGGTGGCCCTGGTTCTGGGTCGCAGCATGCCTTGATTCCTGAAGATGCGTCTGCGCGTGTATCAAGGGGTCCCTCGCCAGGTGAGGGGTCAGGTGTGGGCCCTCCTGCTCTATATTGAGAAGGTGAAGTCCACCCAACAGGGGCTCTACGAGCTAAGTCCTTGCGCCCTCATGGAGACGTGGCCCTCGGAGAAGGCCTGGGCAGGAGCTGAGGGCACCCCGTGGGGAGAGGCAAGCTCCGGGCCCAGGAGGACTGGGCTTGGTGTGGAGGAGTTGAAGACCCACGGGCTGACCCTTGGGACTGTCCTGGGCTTCCAGGGCTGTCGAGTGTGATCCCTGACGCAGTTGTCCCAGGCAGGATGGGCTCCTGTGGGGGGCCTCACCTCAGAAACCAGGGACGGAAGGATGTGTCCTCAGGACAATCACGGGGTGGCTTGGGACAGTCCCTGCTTTGGGGCAGTTGGTGGCAGTTGGGGTTCTGTGCCCTGATGCTGGCTCCTCCTCCCCGGTTCTGCCCCCAGAAAATGAAGGAGCAGGCCAAGCTCTCCTCCAAGGACATCTGGCAAATCGACCTGGATGTGAACTGGACCTTCCGGAACCAAGTCATGTTGGGGGACCGCTATGGCATCATGTGAGGCTCGGGGACAAGCAGGGCTCTGGGGGCACATGAGCTCCTTGGGGGGTAAGGCGTGACCCAGGGGACTCCTGGGTGGGGGATGCGGAGTCACTGAGAAGAGGGGAGGAATGGCAGCAAACATGGTCCAGCCGCATGGCGAACATGGTCGAGAGGACCCAGGGGTCACTACCTTCCCCTCCAGGGCTGCCGCGATGGGGAGAGCGCCGGGCCAGGGCTTCTCAGGGAAGCCATGTGAGCAGAAGCCATAAAGGAGGCGTGGAGCTGGTACAGGGGGGGCGGGGCAGGGGGGGGGTCAGGGCGGGGGGCACTACGGGGAGCTGGGGGTCAGTCACCACAGACTTGGCCGAGCGAAGACACACATGGATGAACGAGGGACACATGATCAAGGGGGCAGCTCGCTGGATGTGTTTCTGCGTGGACTGGCATTGTATTTTTGACAGTGGACACTGTAAAGATAGCCAGGACCATGAACCCCCAAATGCCACCCGGCCCCACCCAATGTCCCGTGCTCACCACCTGCATCCCCCGCCGCAAGTGTCCCTCCCTGAGCCTCGCTGAAGACCATGGGTCCCCTGGCGCTGCACTCTGCTCCTCAGAGGGCTCCTATGTGGCTTGGTCAGACAAGAGCCACACATCCTGCTCTCCCCGTCCCCAGGCAGCGAGCCCTGTTCCACGTCCTCCTGGCCTATTCGGTCTATAATCCCATGACTGTCCCTGCCGCCAGCCCTCCTGCCCCGTGGTGCCCTTTGTCTCCAGGGCACCTGAGTAGGCAGGACTCCTAGTTGGGACTCCAGTTCCCAAAGTCCCAGACACACACAGGAGGGACCCTGGACCCTAGGACTGAGGCCGGGCTCGGATGCAGACTTCAGTGCGGGGAGGAACAGACCTTAAGTCCCTGAGGGGTGGGTGCTGGGGGGCTCTGGCCTGCACCGCTGTGGTGCTAATGCTTGGGGATGTGTCCTGAAGAGCCCATGGGTGGATCGGACTGGGGCGGGGAGGGCGTTTCCCATTGCCCTGACCTCCCCCAGCATCCAGTCCCCATTCCATGGGGTCTGCCTCTTGCAGGAGGTGGGCATCTGTCAGGGGATGACTGACATTGTGGGAATTCTGCTGATGTACCTGGGTGAGGAAGACACCTTCTGGGCCCCGGCCCAGCTGATGACCTTGGAGACCCATGCCATGCATGGTAGGGGGCCTGCAGGGCACCTGGGAAAGGCCTGGAACTCAGAACTCCCTCTCTGCAGGGCGGCCGCAGCAGAGGGGCAGAATGGCACCCACAGCCAGCCTGCCTCCCCACAGGCAAAGGGCACGGCCTCCTCAAGGCGTCTGTAGCCATGGCCATTGGCCACAGCGTTTGCAGACCATTGTCCCATTCCCAAGGGACCTTGAACCTCCTGACTGGCTGCCACATTTCCTGCCGGGTCCCTCTGGCAGCCCACGGCCTGACCGGGTGGTGGCATCTCCCACTTCTTGCAAGAAGTGTGCTGGGTCCGCCAGGCCTGCTGCACAGCCCGGTCACCCACTCAGCTCACTGCAGGGGAACATCTGACACAGTCAGGGGGGCATCAGCAGCTGGGCAGAGGGAAGGCCTTCACCCTGTGAGGCCCCCTTGAGCCACCCTGAGGTGGCTTCTCCCACATGCGCTCTCCCTGCAGACCCCCTTCACACTCAACCTGAAGCTGTGGGACGCCTACATGCTGGACGGAGAGCGCGTCCTCACAGCTATGGCCTACACCGTCCTCAGGCTGCACCGCATTTAGGGACCGTGCGGGAGCCCAGGGGGGCCCCATGCAGGTGTGGGGGTTGGGGAACCGGCCCCCGCTCCCAGGAGTGAGGAGCAGGCAGACCTTGTTGGAGGGACACAGGCCGGCAGGTGGCTTCAGGCCGCACTGTAGAGGAGTAGCAGGCATGGGGCCTCCCCTGCCTGGCTCTTCCTATGGTGCTCCTGGGAACAGCAGCAGCCTAACCACTGTCTCTGGGCAGGATCCTGGGACAGTGGGGAGGCGCCCCTCTGCTCTGACTCACAGCATTGCCAGATCGCCCCCGGGAGCAGAGACAACATGAGCCCCACCACGACCAAAAGGAAGACTGAGGGATCTGAGGCTTCTGTGGCCTTGGGCAATCCTGAGTTCTGACCCAAAGCTGTCAAGTGTTTGAAGAACTCTGTGTGTCTACCTGCGTCCTGGGTGTGCCCCATGGATCCACGTTCCCACTGAGGGCACCGCTGGGGATCACAGGTCACCCTAGCCTGGGGACAGCAGGGACGAGCCAGTGGGCCCCGCCCTCCCCTTCCATACCACGGGAGGCAGGAGCCACCAGAGCTTGTGTCTCCAGCGGTCCCCTTGCAGCCCTGGAGCTATGGCCGTGGCCAGGAGTCATGTGGGGACCCTGTCTGGGAAGCCGGATGCTGCACCCCGGCTCAGGTCCACTGGACTCAGCACCTGCCTCTTGGGGCCCCAAACTCACGAAACGTGCCCACACCCGCAGTTAGCATAGTCGCCAAGTGGGGGACGCTAGCGCCCAGGCCTCCGTGGGACTTCTGCCTTCCTCTGAAGGAGAAGCTTGTGTCCGTCCCCAGGGGAAGACTCCTACTCCTGGTTCTGAGCCCCCGTTGACTGCTGATATTCAATAAAGTGTTGTGGTCCTACACAAAGCCGGCCTGTCCTGTGGCACCCAGACCATCTGCTAGACACGCCAGACAGACACCCAGACAGAATAGGGGGGCTCGGCCCAGGCCGCCTCCCCTGTCCACGCAGGGCTCCTTGCTGAGGGGCCTCCAGGTAGACAACGCTGAGGGACCCGGGGCCCTTCCCATCTCGGCCAGACGCCAGCGTCCAGTCCCTGAAATGATGGACTGAGACCGAGCCTGTGCCCTCTCCTGGGGCCAGGAGAGGGGTAGGAGCAGAGTGACAGGCGGGTGCTGGTCTCCTCAGGTCACCACAGTCTGTCCAAAGCTCCTCTTTCTTCCCCCTGTCTGCCCAGGTTCCCACACAAGGGGCGCCGTGTCCTACTCACTCCACAGCCACAGGCCTGCCCGCACCAGGCAGCTCGCTCCTCAGGAGGTCCTTACCCCACTCCCCCACAGGGCGTACCTGGGGTCTGGCTCCCGACTTGAACATCAAGTGTCCCACTCCCATCTGAGCAATGACCTTGTCCCCACCAGCCCATGAAAGGGGCAGGAACAACAAGGACCACAGGAAGCTCTGGGGACCTAGGGACCAGGGCCCCAAGGTTGCCCTTAGGGCCCACCTCAGGGCAACTCTGTCCAGGGAGTTCCCCCTCTCCCTGGAGCTCCCCCTCTCCCTGGAGCTGGTTCAGACTAGGCCCTGAACGCCGGAATTCTCACCTCCCCAAGGTTCAGGGACACTTACAGTGCTAGGGGCCGCTGGGTCGCAGGGCTCCCAGAGTGTTGGAGAGGGTCCTCGAGCTGGAGTGAGAGCCAGTGTGGCTGCCCTGTGTGGGAGGAGAGGGGACGGCGAGCACTGCTGGCTGGCAGGGCCACGGCAGGGCAGGGCAGGATGGGTCCCTGGCTCGCTGTGGGGTCGGGAGCCTGCTCACCTGGCCTGGCTTGGCCTAGGCCTCTATGAAGGGGATGCCATCTCTTCGAGCAAGGTCCTGCCCCATCTGAACTGCACAGAGCTTGCAGCCAGAGGATGGGTTCTCTTGGCCAGGGAAGGGGACCGACTCGGGGTGCGGAGGCACTTCTCTTGGGAGGGTCTTGCTGGGTTCCCAAGTGTAGGACGAGGCGATCTGAAGATCTAAGGGGCTTAGGACACCGTTCTTGACTGGGCGGCCTCCTGTCGAGTGGGTGGAGGAGGGCTCCAAAGGGCGAGGGAAGGGGAAGGTGTGTAGCAGCAGTACAAGGTCATCATACACAGAAAAAGAGAGGATTTGGAGTGAGGTCACCTTCTGGGAAGCCATCCAGTGCCGTATTCTTGTCTGCTGGGAGAGTTTTGATCCCTCGTTTCCATTTTTCTTTTTGGTGGTTGTGGTTCTGTTCAGGTTTTCTCTTTCTTCTTTGCTTTCAGTCTTGGTCGTTTCTCTGTTTCTAGGGGTGCCTCCATTTCTTCCAGATTGCCTCATTGTTGGCCTATTGTCGCTCAACTTATGTTCTTAAGATTGCTTGTATTTCTTTGATATCGGTTGTGATCTCTTGTCTCTCCATCATGATTTTATCGATTTGGGTCCTCTTCTTTCCTTTTTGGTACATACATCTGGCTACGGTTCTGTTGGTGTTATGAGTCCTTCAAGGAATCAGCTCTTGGCTTCCTTGTCTGTTGTTCTGTTCTTTTTGTTTTTGTTTATTGATGTTTGCTCTAACCTTTATGAATTCTCTGTCCTTCTGGAATTCAGCTTGATTTGTGGTTCTTTCTCTGGCTCCTTTAGGTGGAAGGTGAGGTAGTGTATTTGAGACTTTCCTTATTTCTTCTGAAAACCTTGTATCTCTCTGCACTTCCCTGTGAGGACTGTCCTTGCTGCATCCCAAATGTTTGAAGAACTCTGTTGTCCTTTACATTTGTTTCCAAGAATTGTTTTTTAAAGATTTTATTTATTTATTTGACAGAGAGAGATCACAAGTAGGCAGAGAGGCACGCAGAGAGGCAGGCAGAGAGAGGAGGAAGCAGGCTCCCTGCTGAGCAGAGAGCCCGATGCGGGACTCGATCCCAGGACCCTGAGATCATGACCTGAGCTGAAGGCAGCGGCTTAACCCACTGAGCCACTCAGGCGCCCTGTTTCCAAAAATTTTTTAATGATTCTTTCATTTCCTAGTCAGGACTGAGGTTTGGGGCACGGGCAGTAGCCCACGGACTCTCCCAGGCTGGGCTTCGGGTCTCCCGATCACTACTGTGAGGCCAAAAGAGGCACGACCCACAATGAAGCTTCCCCGAGACCGTGGACTCACTGGGGTGGGTCTCATGGGGACACAAGGTGTGTGGACTCGAGCACCGGTCTCCCTAGTCCTGACCTTGGGCTTCGGACCTTCTCCCACCTTGGTCTTGGGACAGATCAGCCTCTGCTGCTTGGTGCCCTCTTTATGGGAAACAGAAAATTCCCTACATATCAGAGTGGAGCAGAGCATCCCCTCATCCGTCAGACCCCTCCCTGTTGCAAGGCCCGTCGTGCTGTGGGTGGAAGCATTAGCCTGTCCAGACTGATCATTTGGTTCCTGGGGCAATGCTGGAGCCCTCAGGGTTTGGGCTTGATCTCTCTGAACCAGGCTTTGCTCTGGACAACTTCGTGGTGTCTTGCTGATGAATATCTGTGGCGTCCTCATTGAGCCCCACAGGGCAGTGTGAGTGGGGCGGGCGAGGCTCAGCCAGGGTCGCAGTGTTCTGGGTTGTCTCCATGGAGGGCAGGACCAGACCTGGGTAGTAGAGGGGCATGCCTCTCTTGAGCTGCAGGAGACTCAGGTTACATGCATGCGGCCTCCATGACTGCTGTCTTCCCAACACATCGGGGGTGCCTGGGGGGCTCAGCCTGAGGGGCCTCTGACTCATGGTTTAAGCTCAGCTCGTGATCTCAGGGTCGTGGAGTCCAGCACTGCTTCCAAATTCATGCTCACCCTGGCGTCTGCTGACATCCTCTCTCCATCTCCCTCTGCCCCTCTCATTCATGCTCTCTCTCTCAAATAAAATAGAGTTTAAAAATGTCGGTCGATGGCCCAGGGATAGCTGACCACAAATGATATAGTCACAGAAGCAGGAGCCAGGGATAGTTGCCTTCAGGAGCCCTGACACCCTGTTGCCTGCCTCTGGCCTCAGGTCAGGATTCACCACATCCTGTGATCCATCTCCCTTCAGCAAAGCTTGTCCCTGGCCATTCTGAGGGAGGGAAAGATAAGAAATATGTCATCCAAAGGCAGAATCCCAAGCCTTCCAGCAGCAGGATGGTTACAGTGAGGACCCCACACCCCGTCGAGAATTCCCACCAGATTTAGCTGCCTCAAACAATTCCAATTAGTCACTTTGTTGTCATCTTGCGGCCTGGAAGCCCCCAATCTGTGTGATGTCTCACTGGGCTATGTTCCCTGGGAGGACTGCATTCTTTCTGGAGGCTCTAGGGGAGGACGTGTTCCCTTGCCTTAACATAGCTTCTAGAGGCTGCCAGCATCCCCGGTCTCCAGAAGGCCACCATCTTCAGAGCCAACAGTACATGACTCCAACCTCAGCTGCCATGATCCCATCCTTTGAAGACTCCTCCTTACAAGGACCCCATGGTTCCATGGAGGGCCCACCTGGGTAATCCAGGAGCACCTTCCTCTTTCAAGCCCAGCTGATTCGCAACCTTCACTCCTTCTTGCCAACCTAACATAGTCACAGATTCCAGGGATTAGGACACGGGCATCTCTGGCAAGAGCCGGTCTTCTGTCTACTGCAGCTCCTGGGATGCTCAAATTCACAACCCTAAGGACCCATAGAGCACCTCTGGGGGGCCGGCTGTGTTTGGAGTCATGGTCACGTGGGTGATGCTGAAGCAGAGGCCATGCAAGAAACCCCTCAGGGGCTGGGGCACGGCTCCCGCAGTGGCACCAGTGCACGCAGGCTGCCACTCAGCTCAGGAGGCTCAGCACGGGACCCAAGGAAGGAGGTAGACCAGATGACTCGGCCCACACAGACACTGCCCGCTGCCCTTCCCTGGTGTCCTGCATTGCTCTTCCCGGCCCGGCCACACTCAGAGCTCAGCCCTTGGGGGTGACTTGCTCCCCAACCCCAGACCCTTCCACGGGTGGTTTCTGTGTTTTGTGCCTCCCTTCTCCTAAGAACTCCTGTTTTTACCACATTTTTTTCAAGATATTATTTACTTATTTGACGGAGAGAAATCACCAGCGGGCAGAGAGGCAGGCGGGGTTGGGGGAAGTAGGTGCCCTGCTGAGCAGAGAGCTCAAAGTGGGGCTCGATCCCAGGACCCCGAGACCATCACCTGAGCTGAAGCAGAAGCTTCACCCACTGAAGCACCCAGGTGCCCCCATACCTTCTATGTCTTTTACTCAAGTGGTGGCCCTTTCTTTCTGCTGAGTCCCAGAGCTCGATCCTATGATCCCATAAGCTGTGGATACTGGAGGTTGCTAGAGGGCAGAGACTGGGTCTCCCCAACTCCTACCACCTGTGCATTGAGCTTAGAGCCTGACCCAGAGAGGACATCCAACAAATCAGTTTGTGGGAGACAGACAGGAGTGAGCCACGCAGATGCTCATGGGGCCAGGCCCAGGAGGGTGGGGATGAGAGGATGAGATAAAGTCTCCTCTTCTGTTACCCGCCGAGAACCGAGAAGAATAGGAGACGTCTCACTGAGGACATTGGTGGGTGGGGCTGTGGGAGGGGGTGCACTAGAGGGAAGGGGAAGGCAGAGGCAGACAGAGGGAGCCAGGAGGAGCGAGGCACCTGGTTATCGGCCAGGTGCCTTTCTGTCTTTGCCTGACCAGGGGTGCCCAGAACCCACAGTGAGGGGTGCACAGCAGTACCCTCCTGAGCTCAGTCCTCCCCAGCACCACCTGTGCTGTAACGATTCCAGCTATGATATCACAGGGACGGCTCTGTGCGTGGACACTGCTATCCACCTGCTCTTCCCATCCATCATGGTGGTCATGGCCCCTTGTGTGTTGGTGGGAAGCTGAATCATCATCTGGCTTGTCCGTTTGTCCATCAGGAAAAACTTCTTATGCGGGCAGTCTTTGGGGAAGGAGAGAAACGTGTCCTTCCTTCTGCTTGGGCCCACATCTTTGGCGCAACCCAATTCATGTTGCGGGGTCCTTGCTGTCACTGTGGGAAGCTGAGGGGAAGGTGGAGCATAGGCTTCGCTGGCCCAGAGCCTGTGGCTGCACCCTGAGGAGAGTACGCCTTGGACAGGAGGGTGGAGCCCTCCCAGAGCCCGGGCCTGGACCAGGGTGTGCGGGAAGACTGTGTGTTGCTTGGGGACTCACCATCCACTCTTCCTGCCTCTCAAACACCTCCTGGTCCTCTGTGGGGGGCCCCCGGGCTGCAGCTAACTGGTTCAGGGATGGGCATTATGACCCAGCAAGAAGACACAGGCACTGATTTCCTGCTGGATTCAAACCAGGACTTGGCAAGACAGAGGCCATAGGGCCCTGATGTGGATCAGGAAGGGAGCCAGCAGAGGCAGAGGAGCTGAGCAGGGCTGGGGGAGGAGAGGCCCAAGTTCTAAGGATACGGGTATCTCCTGGATCCAGCCAGACCTGAAGCCAATCAAAGCCCTGTACTATCTTCCGTGTTAACAAATAAATTCCTCTCCTTGCTTACAAGTTTCTTTTCTTAGGGAAGGCTTCTGGGCAGGGAGAGCAGCAGAGACCCCTGATTGCCCCCTCCCCAGCACTGGGGGAGACTGTGAGTGTGTGAGGCCCACCCCATCTCAGCTTCACTCTGCAGCTGGGAGGCTGTGATCCCCTGGGGCTTAAGGCCCAGAGAGAGGATTCAGGGAACCCAGGGGGACTTGGAGGGGATGGACAAGGGGGGATCTTCATCCCACCACATATGTAGAGTCTGCTCCCAGAAACCACATTCTCTTTATTGGAGCCTTTCTTGAAGGCACTCGAATGGAGAGATCCCTCTCCCATGAGATAGGAAACAAGAGGCTGGTGTGGTCTTCCAGCCCGGGTGGCTGGGCCCCGACCCACGGTCCCACACGGCAGCCTCACGGGAGGGGCCCTCTGTGCAGGAGTCGCGTCTGTCCACCCCGTCCAGGTCCTTTTGGCCTCTGCTCTCAAGCTGGACAACCTAGATGGAGAGGTCATGTGAGTGTCCACACGGTGAGAACCCAGCGGTTCGCTCCGTATCAGGGTGGCAGTCATGGGTTGGACAAGCAGCCATGAGCCGTCCCCAGGATCCATGAGGATGCAGGAAGAACACGGAGCATGTGCGCGGGACGAGTCTGGGGGACGGTCCCTGCCGCACAAGACCACAATGGACTATATCTCTCACCACGTGTTTTTTCTGAGGGGTTGACACCTGCACGGCCTCTGAACCCCATTCCTGATTTGGGGAAACCCATCGGGGCCATCCTGGGCACTTCTGGAAGCCAGTGGCGTCCCCACACTCTGCCCACCAGAGGCCAGTGACACAGACAACCCCCCAGGCGTGATCCCCGAGAACATCTCCAGACACGGCCTGTTGTCCCCTGACATGACTCTGCCCCCAAGAACTGCAGGCTGGACATGAGTTTGACTCGGGGTGACTCTTCTGGATCCACGTCGCCTATGTAGATGCCTCCCTGGATCACCAGATAGACGCTGTGTCCATTGAGTCCGTTGCGATCGCTGGCGCAATACGGCCCTTGTCTCAGCTCATTGTGGTCAGTGTATCAGGGCTCCCCGCAGGCCAGCCTCCCTCCGTACCCGCAGGCCTGCCTCCCTTTCCAGCCCATGGGCTACACTACCTATACCGGGGGTGCGGCCCACGGGCACCAGACTCCAGCACTGGGCTTGAAAAAGGCAGGTGGGCCTTGCCTTGTAGGCTGGTCTTACCAATCCCTTCTTCGCCACATAATCACTAACCAGAAGAGGAACGGTGAGGCCGGGCAGCTTACAAGACGTGAGCCCGGCCGGATGCCGGAGCTGTCTGGAAGCGACAGCGAGGGCCCCCTGTCCCCATGGCTGCTCCTGTGAGTAACACGGCAGGAACAGCAAACGCCCGACGCGCGTCTCTTGGCAGACACGAGGACAGTCACGACACCGCCGCCCACAGAAAGCTTTCCAGCCCTCAGTGGGAGCCAGCCAGCATCTCCGAGATGGATGCCAGATATAGGGAAACACCTGCGTCCAACTCACCGCATCCTCCATGCACTGGAACTGTCAGGACCAGCTGGCGCAGTATAGGAACAGCCGCAGGTCAAACCTGTTGTCATCGGGGCTGTAGCTCTCCGCGTGGTACGCGGGCGTCAGTGTGGTCGTATTGTGTCTGTTTGCCTGGTACTTGGAGAAGCGCCTCACCCTGTCAGCCACCTGGTGGGCGAGGACAGACCGGGCTGTGGGTCGCCGGGCATAGGGACCCAGGCCGGGACTCCCGCTCATCTCACACTGCACACACTAGTGCCCCCTGCGTGCCAGCCACACCCCGGCAGCCGCAGATGGATGTCCCTGTCTGAGGGTGGCTGGGGGGCTGTCCCAGGTGGCCCCAGGACGCCGCGTCAGTGGAGCTGAGCAGGGCGAGTGGAAAGACACGCGGCGAGAGGATTCCAGGCGATTCTGTGGGGACCACCACGTAAGCCGGACAGCGGGCGGTGTTCCCACGCAGAGGACCTGACAACTGGGCGCTGGTGTCCCGGGCGACAGAGCACCACCATTTTAGGCCACGCAGGCTGACTTGCTGCCCCCAGCTAGATCATCCCCGCAGGGACCGAGTCTTCGGCTCCTCCTGAGGACTGCCGTGCGCGCCGTACCTGCCGCAGGGAGCACACCTCTTTCCACATGGTGACGAGTCTGCAGAACATGCTGTAGGGCCCGGCCTTGGCGACCTTCCAGAGGCGGCCGTAGACAGACAGCTCCGTGTATGTCATGCCCATGTCTTCCTGCCGAGGAGGGAGAGGCAGCAGGCTGGTGCTAGAGGCGAGCTTGGGGTCCCCACAGCCGGTGGGCCTGGGGCCAGGGGGAGGGGCAGGTCCCCATGGGGCCCCAAGCAGACTCACTCCCCGTCACCACCCGGTGCCATGTTTGGAGAAAGGACCGGACTAGTTCTGAGGGCTGAGGGACTTAGGTCTGCCCAGGCTCCAAGCACCAGAACCTACAAACTGTGGGTTTATTTGGGAAAATAAAGGTTTTTGTAGATGTAACAGAGTGAAGAAACTTGAGATAAGCTGGCCCTGGGCATGGGGAGCCTTTGTACAAGATGGAACGGGACGCATGGGGAGAAGCTGCATGAAGACAGAATGGGGGGTGTGGCCGTGGCCCAGGAAGCCCTGGGAGCTGGATGAAGGACCCCCCTTGGAGTGTCCCGGCAGGGAGCAGTGCCTGCAGATGACCTGATTTCAGCCTCCAGCACAATGAGAGTGTCCGTCGTTTAAGACGCTGGCCTGGGGGTTTGGCTCCAGCAGCCCTAGGAGGCTGATGCCAGGACCAAGGTCAGGCAGGGCAGCCCGACAGACCAGCCCTGCGCCCTGCCTCAGGGATCCTGCTGTCCCTAAGAATGAACAGCTCAGCACAGACTCCTGGGTCATGCTGGCCATGGGACGCCCCTAGCACGGTCCGAAAGAGCTAGCCTCCCACGGAGGCTCACATAAACCCTTCTTGCATTTCTGAGTATTTGCTCAAATCTCCTCTCAACTCCCACTGTGCCCCAGAATATACAACCAGAGCCGACGACAGACCGACGGTGGCACTGGCCTTTCCGGAGAATAGCAGGACAGATCTCACCTTCATTCAGGGTCTCCAGGACCCCCAGTGACCAAGCCCTCCTTCTTGCTCCCCACCGCCCACCTAGTCTTCCTCCAGCCTCAGCTCCAATGTCACCTCCTTGGGGAGGCCTGTCCTGCCCCCATCAGAAGGACACAGTCACCTTTGGGGCACCCAGGTCCATGTGTGGGCAATACCAGGAGACACCTGGAGCCCTCATGGTTACCTCCCACTCATCTGTCCCGGAGACTCACACAGATGGTAGGACCAGCTAGCTCAATGCCAAGCCCCAGGGCCCAGCGGGTCTCACCAGGGACCTCCTTCAGCGCCCACTTCTGCGTGAATGTTTTCCAGTGCGACACTTGAATTCTCTAGATTCAGCTGTAACACTTGGAAGCTTTAACACCCCTTTCAGTGATGCACAGAACTGAACCAGAAAACCAACAAGGGGATGAAAAACTCGAACCCTACAAACCAACGAGCCCTAAGCGACCTCTCTAGAACATTCTGCCCACGACCGCAGAGCACACATTCTCCTCAAGGCACACGGGACGTTCTCCAGAACAGACCAGATGCCAGGCTGTAAAACCAGCCTCTATGAATTTCAGAACACTGGAAAAGCCTGCTTCCCAACCGTAGAGGAAAAGGGCAACAGACTTGGGGACACACAGAAAGTTCAGAAACCCCCAAATATGCGGGACTCCAACGGCACACTCTCGAGTAGCCAACAGGTGAGAAGAAATCACGAGGGAAATCAGACCTCTCCTGGAGGTGCACGAAAATGACGACGATGCGTGGCATCTGGGGCGCAGGGGTGTGGCAGTAAGGGGGGATTTATTCAGAAAGAAGCCCTCACTTTGCTCCTTGTGCCCCACAGGGAGAAGTGCGAGCTGACTGTCCAGCACACGGAAGGAGATGAGAAAGAGAAGACGGAAAGGGACTGCAGAACGTCAGGTGCTTCCCGACACTGGAGATGAGCCAGCGGCTCAGGAAACACGGAAAACAATTCCGTTCACGGGAGGACGAAGGAGAAAATGTGCTTAGAAACGAATAATGAAATAAGTGCACATTCACGCTCTGAAAACTGCAAGACGTTGAGGCCGTAAGAAGCCCAGAGTGAGGAGGGAGACTTGTCACACCAGGCTTCAGAGGCTGCGTTCTCCAGGGGCGACACCCACCAAGCCCAGCTGTGCTCTCGGCATGCCTGCCATGGAGAGCCAAGCTGGCGCCGCGTGTGCGGCAGAAGACGACACTCATACGGGCGTCCAGGGGGCCCAGAGCAGCCGGAATACCTTGAAAGAGAGGGACAAAATGGGAGGACTCCCACTTGCCGACTTCAGAACTTCCTACCAAGCTGCGGTGGCCCAGGGGGTGCGACCCTGGTGGGGGCAGACCCGTGGGTCAGCAGAGTCTGGAACTGCATCCACACACAGACCCCTGGTTTCCACGCGGATGCCTAGACGCTTACGAGAGAAAGACTGTCCCGGCAGCAAATGGCGCCAGGTGCCAGACGATCAAGTGTGATTCCTTCCTCACACCACACACTAAGACAAACCAACCAGGTCACTGACTTCAAAATGCGAGTCACATGACAAACTTTTGGGAGGAGCACAGGTAAATCTTGGTGGCCACAGCCGCTAGCAGCAGGACGGTTAGTTGTGACAGACTCTGCAATGGCCCAGGGCCACGGAAGCAGCACCCCGCTGCTGATGGCCCTGACTGCCCCTCCTGGCTCACAGGCCAGCTTCGACTGGAGGGGACAAGAATGGTTCTGAGCTCGCATCCCTCCCACCTGCGAGAGATCTTCCCTACTCTCCCCTCCTCCAGGGCATCAGCCTCAAGAAGGCTGGACTGAAATGTCAAAGCAGCAGTGGGACAGGCACTGTGCTGGGCTCCCTGGTTGCTTGGGGCAGTAAGGAGGCTACGGGGGAGCCCAGCTCGGACTTGAGGATGCAGAGACATGGGGAACGGGGACAGAGCCGCCAGCACTACCTCATCCATCTGGGACACCTGGCCGTCAGTCAAGGGCTCCAGCTCTGTGGTGGCCAGTGCTGCCAGGATGCTGCGGCCAAGACACACAGGTCAGTCATCACGGCTGCCCCAGTGCTTGTGGGCACGGGGAGGTGACCCCCACACCAACTGCGCCACGCTCAAGGGCCAGCCTCCTGCAACTCCGCTGTTGACCCTGAGCGGGCTGGTTGGGCTGGGCTTTCCTGGGGAGTCGGACGTGGATGTCGGGGGGCTTCATGACTTGGGGCAGGAGCTGCGGGCAGAGGCTACCCCACGGGGCTTCTCTGCCCAAGCACTGTCCACATTCAGGGCAGGTCATGCGTCTTTGTGGGGCCGTCCTGGGGGTACCTTCCCACTAGGTGCCAGGGGCACACTTGGCCGCCATCACCAACAAGGTCTTCAGACATCACCCTGTGTCCCTGGGGGCCACCTGGTCATAAGACCCCACATGCCCATTGAAGGGCGGAGCTGGTTTGGGGGAGTGTCCCCACCCATCCCCTAGAAAGAAACAGGGTCTCCCTGTTTGGAACTTCTTTGTTCAAACAGTGGTGTGTGCTCCCTCCTGCTCTTCTGGGAGTGGAAGCTCGGTTCGTGCCAGGGGGAAGGTGACCGTGGGACTAGCCCCAGGCACAAGCCCTGGGCACTGAGCCTCTGACACACCTCCCTGTCATCACAGGTGTTGCTGGGGAAGGACACCCGTCAGGGACGCCGCCCTGGGAGACAATCTGGAAGCCTGGGCCTGGTTTTCCCTGCGTGCCTTCTGCTCTGCATCCTTGGCTGGACTCGACCATGGCCATGAGTTGCACCCGAGTCTCTGTCTGTCTCCCAGTGAGCACAGGGCACGGGGCTGGCAGCTCATGGCACCAGGACCCGGAGTCTGCAGGTCACCTGTCCTCTGCCTCGTGCTCACCCCTCATCACCTGTCCTTGTGGCTCCCTGGCTCCCACGTCCCTCTCTGCCACCATTGCCTGGCCCCCAGCTCCACAAGAGGATGCAGCTGGGCATGGCTGGCGTGACAGCGTGACCCCACCTCTGGTGCAGCCTTGGCACGGGGGCTCCCGGCCTAGCTCCCCGACCCGTCTCACTCGCTTGTCACCACTCCCCTCCAACACCCGATGCTTGTCCTGCACCCTCTCTTGCCTGGTGACCACCTCCTGCCTCGCTAAGGAAGGTCATGGCCCTGACCCTATGCCACCCCGACCCGCGTCTGTGCTGTCTTCTCTGCAGCCTTCTGCTGCTCTGTGGACACACAAGCCGGGCTCCCAGTAAAGCCAGCCCCCACTCGGCCGCCTGCTCTCATCTCCTCGTGACACCGAACAGCTGTCCACCCACGTCCCCCTTCCTCATCAGTCACTCTGTTCCCTCCCTGCTAGACCTCTCTCATCGTACCTGCTAGACCTCTCTCATTCTACCTTAAGAAAACACCCTCCCCGTCTCACTGCTCCTGCCAGCTACCACCCCACATCTCTTCTCTCTGGCAGTGTGAAACTTCTAGAAAGAGCGGACCCCCGGTCTCCTCACCTGCTACTCTCTGACCTGCCCCAACTGAGCTCCCGGTACCTTCCTCAGACAAGGTGGGCTGTGCAGAGAAATGACAATTGCTCTCGGTCCTGGTGGGCTCTCACTACAGGACACTTGCACAGGCTGTTCACCTGACTGCATTTTCCTTCCTCCTTCATAAACCAACTTCTCAAAGAGGCCTTCCCTGGCCACCCTACTTAGAAGCCCAAATTCACACCCCCGCCCCCCGTGCCTACCCTGGTTTTCTCTATAGACTTTCCACTACCTACACACATGATTAGTTTTCCTATTACCTGCCTCCTTCCACTAGAATAAAATGGGAATTACTTTTCTGTTTTGTTCATGGCACCAAGAAGACCACCTGACATGTGACCCACGTCACACGTAAAATTCCCACGGAATTTTATCAATTCCTCGAAGAGTGAGCAAATCGGAATGTAATGGAACCGAAGTTAGGATGAAAAGTCACATTTAACAGAGAACCAACACGGCAGAGACTGTAGACCAGAGGTCCCCCCCCCCCCAGGATGCGAGCAACAGGGAGATCATAGATGGGGACACAGTGAGGGATAGTTGTCCAGTGGGGACAGAGGAAGGACAACTGAAACATTTCTGTAGACAGACTTCTATGATCTGTAAGAGGCCTGGTAGCAAAAAGTGATGAAAACAGATAAATATGTAAATAGGCACCATGGAGAACCTTTAAGCCCCCAGAAGCCACTACCCACCCCCCCGCTGGAAAGAAACCACTATTATTGTTGGCTTTGATATTAAATCCCAGAAGACAACGGTAAGCGTTGTGATAGGGAATGTGCAATAAAATCGTTACAGCAGCGGCACCATATCAACGATGACAAGTCAAACCCATGTTCAAAGGCCAACAGAGCAAAACATGCCACCATTCCCCACTCCACGGGATTCAGGACATGCACCAGCTGTCCACCCCTCCTGAAACATCACTTCCTGAAAGAAGCACTGATGGTAACAGAAAAGCAATGAAAATTGACAAAATGTGCACGAGAATGGTGAGAATATTTTTTACCAGCTAGAGGGTGCTAACCTCAATTTGTCATAATTAGGAAACAGGATCCAAAAGTCCAAAGTAGTGTTTAATAGAGAACACATCTGCGGACATTCAAGGATGTAGGAAGATTCAAGACCTTCATGCCACAGATAGGAAGATGGATAGATGAACATGTGAGTGGGCAGACTGATGGACTGATGGGCAGATGGACGGATGGAAGAATGGACAGATGGATGGATGGAAGGACGGACGGACGGATGGACGGACGGACGGATGGGTGGACAGATGGATGGGTGGGCCGATGGACAGATGGACTGATACACAGAGGAACAGATGAATAAATGACAGAGGAATTTCCTGACATCCTCTGCTAACAAGGAGCAGTGAGAACACCTGAGCAAGGCCCCGCCTAAGAGAAGCCGAGAGACGAAGCTGGAGCAGTGCTCCCGGCCTCTGCCGCGCACACGAAGATTCAGCTGAAATTTATCTGAAGAACAACAGGGAGGATCTGAGTGTTTCTGAGCAGCAAACAATATGAGGAAAGTATGTCAAGTCCCCATCTGCTTGGGAGTGAGAAGTGGACCCAGAGCAAGGACCTAGAACATGCTGGAACTGTCCAGGAAAAAAAACGGGTGAGACCCAGCAAGGTGGGTGGGGAGACAGATTCCAGACCCAGAGTGAAGGGCCCCAGGCCCGGTGCAGGGCTGGGCCGGGGGACAGGGACCCAGAGGGAAACGGTGTGGCCCTGTCTCAACACCCGAGTCATTGGGAAGCTCTGGAGCAATGACGTCCCGTGAGCACCAGATGTGGCCTGTGCCGTGAGGTGATGTGACCCCCACAGCATGCGTCTCACAGACAGTGAGAATGGGCAGGGGCCTGGAAACACCATTTTGGGGAGCACTCACCCTCGGAAATCTGGGGTCCTTGGGAGTCAGGCGTGCGCACCTCTCGTCCACGTTGGCTGATCCGAGCACTAGCAGTCCTCCGTGAGCGCCCCGGGCCCAGAGGCTCAGCTGAGCAAATAGATACGCCACGGCCATCCTTAGCTGAGCCTGGGGGACACGACGGGAAATGTCACCCTGTGCTGGACATGGTGGGGGCACACTGGCTTCCCCCCGCCCCCATACAGCTCCAGGGAAAGGGGCTCCAAGTAGTGTAGAAGCTTTCTAGCGTGCAGAGGAAGCAGAGTCCCCCGGGCCTGACCGCCACCACATCACTCACACAGGCGCGACGGCCAAGACAGACGGAGCCCGAGCCCGAGCCAGGGGGTTGCTGAGAGTGCTCGGGGCGGGATGGGCCCCCTGTCGCACCCCCTTCACAGCTGGCATTTCAGGCGGAGAGAAGGCCGCTGTGGCCAGAAGGAAGGAACAGAGATGGGATAGAGCGCAGCAGCTAGAGCCCAAGGACCCTCCACCAACCAGCCAGCCGGGCCTCCCCCGAAGCAGCCCGGGAGGGACACGGGGAGCCACTCCCTGGAGATGCAGGAAACTGACACATGTGCATCACGTCTCACCAACTTGCATGCACATGCTTGTGCACTCGCATCACGCATGTACATGCGTCCACCCAGGCAGTCCTCACAGACAACCTGCAGCCTCCTGCTCTCGCACACACACACAGGGGGGCAGGCGCACCCTCTGCCTGGTGCATGAGTCCTCATGCTCCCTGCGGCTCCTGTGTGGGGACGAGCGCCCAGCCGGAGGCTCACCTGAATGTTCTGCAGGGCCAGGTTCTCCCTGCGGCTCCCTCTGTGAGCCTCAAACAGAGGCCTTCGACCCATCGCCAGGCTAAAGATGCCCACGACGGCCGTCACCGTGGGCTCGATGTTGAGACCGATGTGGTGGTTGCCAGGGAAAGGGCAGGAGTGCATGGGGTGTGTGTGCACACGCAACCCCTGATTCACCGTCCAACCATGTGAAAGTGTGCGCTCCGCGGGCGAGCTCTTGGGGCTGCATCCAGTTCCAGAATGCGCCAGCGCCTGGGACACAAGGATGACGGGAAGCAGGGGTGTGATCAGACACAGCGAGGGTCTGGGGGATCTGGAATAGTCTCCCTAAGCCCTGGCTCATGGAAGGCCCTAGGAACCTGTTCAAGCCCGGACGCACATCTAGCCAGGAGTGTGGGCTTGGGCGAGGCTTCCAGTGGCACTGGTCCCGCCACAGAGCCCCCACCCCAAGCCCGCCGCCTCCTGTACCTGCCAATCTGCTGGGCCAGCTCCCTGGCTCTACCACACGTCTCCTGCGACGAGTTCTCGCTGGCCAAGTAGCAGGTGGTCAGCACGTGCCCGCAGAGGTCCCAGGGGTTCTGGGGGGTGTAGCTGAGCTTGTCCATGATGGTCCGGATGTCAGCCAGCTCTTCCTGGTCTGAAAGCCACCAGATGATGGGAAGCGGGTGGCGGCCCCCCGCTGCGCAGCGCTCAGAGCCTAGTCCCTCCCTTCACCTGGGCAACGTCTCCCCAGGTGGAGCTTCCCCCTCGTGTTTCCGGCGTGCATGTTAAGGGGATAGTCGACGTAGGGTGCACAGGGGAGGATTTTGACCCAGGTCTGCCTGAGCCCAAGGCCCAGGCCACACGGCCAGTGCCCAGCAGCAACAGCGGGCTTGATGGCCATGCCTATGCAGGCCTGAGCCCCAGGGAGGGGCTCTAATGGCCTGCTGTCCCCACCTGAGCACGTCTGCAGAGCCCCCTTCACCTGAGATGGCCGGGACCCGAGGACCCCACAGCCCAGTCCCCACCATGGAGCCTCTCTCGGGCCACAGGACGCTCGCTACCTACTTCCCTGCTTCACGGCCTCGCAGACCTGGCGGCACATGGAGTAGACGATGCAGGCAGTGGCCACGCTGTCCACCCCACCACTAAGGGGCAAGAAGAACCTGGCCTGGAATGGGCAAACCACAGGCAGGGGTGAGCAGAGCCTTGGCGGAGCAGCGCACCCTGAATTTAGCCTCGTTCCACCCACAGATGCGGGGGCAGAAAGGCGCACGTTTCAGACGGATCTTCTAGAGGGAAGGGACCTCTCTGTGTGACAGGCACGTAGGACTTGTCCTCCACAGGCAGACGGCAGACCCACGGAACCACTGGGAGATGCTGTCCTGCCATGCTCGGTGTCACCAGACAGGACCCCAGAGATGCAACCAAACCTCCACAGGCCCTTTGGCCTTTGCCTCACGTAGACTAAGCAGCTGACGGAGGCAGCGGGAAGGACAGAAGTCCCAGCGGGCCACAGACTCAGACACAAGCACGGGAAAGCTTACCTATCGGCTACGTCTCAGAAAGTCCCAGAGCCAGCACACGGCTCCGAGGCTGTGGAGCAAGGAGGTGCGTGAGGTTGGGAGCCGCTGACCCGGTCGGCAGTTCACCTGGGCCATGTGCCAAGGTAGGAGCAGCGCCGTGAGAACTGCCGGGGGGCTGGGCTCCCGATTCACCAAGTCTCTGTGATAAGCATTTCATGGAAATTAGCACATTTTTGTCTCCAAACTGCCCTGGGAAGTAGATGATTATCTTTTGGACTCTTTTTCAAACAGAAAAACAGACACAAAAAGGAAAGGCCAGGCAGGGCTTCTGAGCCCAAGGCCCCGGCACAAGGAAGCCAGGCCGCCTGGCTGTGCCCCCCACCCCTCCACCCCGATGCCGCCCGACCTCCTCGAGGAGCGGTCACCCTGGGCACGGTCTGGGACCCAGCTACCCACACGGCTCTGGCCCCCGCCCCCCCGCAGGGTGCAAACCACTACAGTGGGCAAAGGGGGCACCCTGGGACCAGCACCCCCACCCTGAGCTCACACGGGCGGCCCACCTGATCTCCTCCTCGGGACTATGGTACGTCCACTCGATGGGCTCTGACGGCGGCTCCAGCAGGTCCTCACGGCACGAGAGGGCGAAGTCCACCTTCACATGGGGGTAGGGGCTCACCTTGCTGGCCTGCGGAGGGACAGTCACGACAACGTGACGCTGGTGTGGCACCAGGCCCGCAGGAGTGCGTGTCCGATCTTGGCCAAGCCTTCGCTCCCAGTGGGACGGCTGGAGTTGAAAGCGGTCAGGACTGACCAGCGTTGGAATCCTCATGCGTCGAGGGGCTGCTGCTGTGGACAGTCTGGAAGTCCCTCAAAGATGAAGGCATGGTGTGACCACGCAGCCCAGCAGCTCCCTGCCCGAGTGCAGGCCCAAGAGAAGCCGCTCGCACAGAAACCCGTACACGTTCGCGGAGCGTCCGTTCATCAGACAGAAGGCCACACGGGCCATGTGCCCTCCGCAGGGGCTGGTCATCACTGCAGACACATTCTCTGGACATGCTGCTCCGTGACACAAGCCAGACAGGATCCCATCCGTGCACCACACCCACAACGGGCAACCCAGAGGCCGAAAGCAGGCTGGTGGCTGTGCAGGGCAGAGGAGGCACAGACCGAGCCTCGCAGCTCCAGGTTTGTTCTTGCTGCCTTGCTGAGTCGAGGGCTGTGCCTCCCCGTGAACGTGCCAGAAGCCCCTGCAGCACAGTGTGGCACGGCCATGACAGCTCAGTCACGTGCTCAGGAACAGTCCCTGGGGCACTGCGGAGCACCTGTGGGACTCCGTGGACTCACCGCCAGGTTTCAAGATGAAATCTCTGCCCTGTGGCTTCGGACGTCCTCCAAATCCAACGTGGCAGCGAGGACCTCCTGTGTGATTCCCGTTCCCACTCATGCGGCAGACTTGGCCGCGCTCACAGGTGCACCACATTGCACACAAGAGTCACACCTTCCAAGGCAGGGATGTTCCCAGGGGCCCAGGGAGAGGGGACAGCCGGTGCTGCGGCTGACCCAACACCCTTTCCTCTCACTGTGGCCACCACAGCCTCCAGTGAACTCAGACACACGGCAGTGGTGCCTCAGTCACGGCACAGGGCCATGTCTGCCACGTCTGCCGCAGACTTCTGAGATGCTCAGGAGCAAGGGTTCCTTCCCTGCTTCCCACGGGCTGCGCAGAGAGGAGAGGGCTGGAGCTGCCACCGCCCGGCGACCAGGAGAGGCAACCCCAGATCCAAGCCCACACAGAGGAAGCCAGGCTAGAGACGGCAGGGGGCTGGACCAGAGCCCCGGCAAGCCACGTGCGGGGCTGGCAGGTGCTGCCTGTGTGATCGTGGTGACGTGTCCCTGCCTTCAAACCCAGATGAGACAGGAGTGTTAAGAATACAAAAATACCACGAAACAGGAAAAAAAATAAAATTTCAAAAAACAGCAAAAAAAAAAAAAGTTTTTGATTCATTTATGTCTTTCTTTATGAAAAACACCTCCTTGTCAAAGTGTGTCACTAGAGCATTGTCACTACAGGCTACAGGCAAGTTGGGGCAGTGAGAGCCGGTCCTGTGCACCACATGACACGGGGGCTGTGGCCCCCACACTCGTGTGAACGGGCCTGTGGGCAGCTGCTGCCGTCAATACCGGGCCTGACCCCAGCTGAACACACCCACACAGAGAAAGAGAAAATGGAGCGCATGTGTCCTTTGGTCTCCCTGTCATTCCCAAAGTGATGGGTCACCAAAGCCACCGGGCTCTCCACAGGACAAAGCCAAAGGAAGTGTGAGGCCACAGAAAACAAAGAGAGGCCAGATGATGTGAACATTTTTGTGAGAAGAAGCCTCCACTCCTCCTTTCCCAGGGCGGGTCAGCGTCCACAGAAACGCCTGAGGGAGGCGTCCAAGGAGCCAGCCAGCCTGCGAGGTTCGTAAGAGCCCGAGAAGCACGTCGTGGGGAGGGGGCAGTACCTCTACCGCTCTGTGCAATGGCCCTGTGTGCCACACAATTTCTTCTGATCATTTTAGGTGGTCATGGAGGAAGTGGCAGGACGGCATGGCCTTTGGCGCAAGGACCGCGATGCCCTCTCTCCCTGCACGCTTTGGACAGAATCAGAGAATTCCAGCCCGAGAGCCCCCTTAGGGAGACAGGAGGCAAGCCCTCGGGTTCTTGTGAGCTTACAAATCAACTGGGCGTGTGCTTAAAACACAGGGTCCCCAGGGTCCAGCCGTGAGGCCTGGCTGAGGCCCAGAGCCTACAGGGACACGCACACCTGGTGTTCCTGGTACAGGTAAACCCCCCCCCCCCCCCCCCCCCGCACTGCCAGTCAGTCCCTGGTCAGGTGCCTGTGGCTCTGATGTGCGGCCCAGTGTCTTGGCCACGTCGACCTGGCCTGAAGACAGCTGGGCATTCCGGCGGGACAGAAGACGACGCACTGCCTTCTGCAAGAACTTGACCTTTCTGTCAAACCCTCCTGTCTCCATTGTGACCAATGCAGAGAACTGCAGGCCTCTGGGGACAGTGTCACACAGCAAGCGTGGCCCGAGGGTCAGCTGGGAGGCAGGGAGCGTCCCTGCTGCTGAACTCCCGCCCTGCACCGGCCAGGAGGCATCATGGAACTCGCTGTCTCCGCTCGGAAACCCAGAGCAGTTTTATAACCACTGCCCTGCCCACAACCCCAGCAAGGCCACGGAGGTACCAGATGTCACCTCCCCGATGTGAGCTCCGGCAGGGCTGCGGGAGTTCCCTCGGGGAGTGAGCTCACGCTGCCGCCCCTGCCTCTGAATCAGCGTCTCCCCTGTCCCCACAGGCAGGTGGCTTCCGAGTGAAGATGGTAGATGTCGCAGGAGGGCCTGCCGGGAACCCAGGGCTGACTTTCCGGGCCTGTGGCGGGACCCACACTTGCGTTCGTTTCTGGCAATAATAGCCATTTCCTTTTGTTTTGAATTTAAAAGCAAAATACCAAAAACAAAAGCAAGAGCAAACAGTTCTCCACAAGGACTTTCTCTCAGCCGCCTCCACTGCAAAGGACATTCATGTCCAACGTGGCTGGATGGGCTAGCGGGACAGATGGTGCCCAGACCCACGTCCTATGGGGGAAGGCGAGTGTCCACCAGCTCCGTACAGGCCCCCTTGGCTCACCCCTCCCTGGTCCCTGACCCACCCCGGACTGCGGTGATGCCCCTCTGAGCTCTCCCAGGGCTCCCGTGCAGACACGCCCGCCCACGGCCTGCTGGCTGCGTCCAGTGAGACCACACAGCCCCACAGTGACAGGCCCCCCTGGAGGAGCATCGGGGCTCCCAGGATGTGGGGGCAGGGGGGACATGGGGGCCGGGTGGCATCGGGCCTACAGCTAGCACAGACACACGTGTGCCTGGCCACATGGGGAACAGCGAGTAGGTATTGAGCTCCCTGTCGAGCTCCCCTGTGCTCCGCTCCTGCAGACACGGGCCCCCCGCCAACGACCCCCCTCGCTTCAGGGACCAGGACTGACACCTGCTTATTCCTGAGGAGGCTCTGGTTCCACATCCTCCCTGGGGCCCCAGTGTCCCCACTCTGCTGTCAGCACAGCCCCCCCCCCCCCGCCCCCCCCCCCCCCCCCCCCCCCCCCCGCCCCAGTGTGGTCACCTCTAGGGGCACACACGTGTTTGCTTACCACATCGTCCAGGGAGAACTGGGACCCCTGTGCGAAGATGCAGCCATTCGTGGCGATCAGGGCGCAGCTGTTGTAGTAGAGCCGGTCCCCATCACAGCCCTTCTGGTTGGCCAGCAAGTAGATCCCACCATTCTGGAGAACACACATGGCAGCCGGACCTCACCTCCCTGTCCTCAGCCCTCCCGCCACACCAGCGAGAGCACCCCTGCAGGGAAACCACATGCATGCCGTGGGCCCTTCCAATGCCCGTCGCCACCCCTAGCCCCCAGCCCCCCAGTGCCCTCACATGACCGGAGGAGGTGGGAGTCCAGGGAAGACAAACTCCACACGGCAAAGCCAAGACCCCAAGCTGGCTTCTCTGACCCCAGGCCTATCCCGTGACTGTGTCATGCTGCCCAGTGAGAGAAGCCACCTCGAGGGCACTCCCCATGCTCTGGCTCAGCGCCGAAAAGCCCTCAGCACTCCTGCAGCCAGCGTCGCGACCCTGGGGACAGGTCCGGATGCTGGGGAGTGAATCTGTGGCTGCTGGACACCGTGAGCCAGGAGTCCTGCTCCAAGGAGCAGGGATGGCAGCACCTGCCTCCCTGGTTGCCGGGGTTTAATTAGGTCAGGCAGGTGGGGCCCAAGGAGAGGAGTCCGTGCAAAGTTGCTGAGCCCTGGCCATAACCACGGGCACCGGCACCTGCTATGTAGGCCTTGTCCACCTGGGCTCCGGGGGCTCAGGCGTGGGGGATGCAGCACTGGCCCACAGTGCACACACCCCGGCAGCCTAGTGCCTAACTTGGCGGTGGCCATGGTCACCAGATCAACCCTGGTGTGGGCTTTGCGTAGCACATGGTGGCTGCCCGAGGCATTGGTGAAGGTCTCCATGCTGTCCAGGCCCATGTCCACATGTGGGCTGCGGGCAGAGGCGGTTGACAGGAAGAGATGGGCTGCGCGCCCGCACCGCCCTCCCCAGCCCCAAGGTCTCCAGGCCATGCCGCCAGGGCTGCCGTGCATGGGGCGAGCCTGACCTGTGGGGCGTCCAGAGCTCCTCACAGATCTCGCTCCCGATGCAGGTGTCCTGGGTGGCCAGCACTGTGTCTCCAAAGGACGTGGTCTCCTGCAGCTGGAGGACAGGGCCCATGAGACCCCTTGGCCGTGTCACATCCGGGCTGTGTCCTGACCTCACCACCCTTTTCCTCCCCATCCCAGTGTAGAGTAGTCCCAGCCCACGTGCCCTGGCACCAGTGGGCATCTCACTAGCTTGGGGCTGTGTTCTGCGTGGCCGCAGGGCTCACTGTGTCACTCTGCACTTGAAGCTTCCGTTGGCACAAATTACCCACAGTTATCCTAGTTATTAAGAATAAAGGGTCTCATTTAGCAAGGGCCACCCTACGCCAGCCGTGGCACCGTGCACTTTTCTGTGTCACCCACGCTTTCACTGGCCTGACCCAGTGGTCCCACCCCTGTGCCCAGAAGGACCCAAGGCTCATTCAAGAAACCTGAGAAAGATCGCCCAGAGCCCAAGGGGCAGGGCCGGATGCCAGCGTGTCTATCACCAAAAGCCACGTTCACCAACCACGCATGGCAGGAGCTCCCCAGGAAGGTGCAGAGCCCCCCCGCCCCCCCGGGCTACCGGGTGGGGCGTGGAGGCCCTGAGCCCCCCACATACTGACAGGCCACTTCGACGCCACTGCTACGTGCCGGCATGGGTCCAACTTGGCCACCACCTGTAATCCCAAAGTTACAGAAGAGATGTTACTTTACTCAGTCAAGATATGATCCCGAGGCCTGGAACACATCCTAGAACACCTGGCCGGGCTCCCTGATCTGTGCGTGTGCGTGTGTATGTGTGCGTGTGTGTTTGTGTGTGTGTGTGTGTGTGTGTGACACCCATACTGCCCACGGCAAGAGCCACAGTGTAAACCTGGCCTTTTCTTCTCTGATGCCTCCTGCCACGGATGGACAAGGTCACTGTTCACTGTGGCTGTGAGGACAGCCCTCACCCAGGGGCCCCGCTGGCTACCATGGGACCACTGTGCCCCTGCACGACGGCCATGTGGCAAACGAGAGCACGTGGGCATGGCTGCAATCCACACCCCATCGTGAGAAGGCCAGGGTCAGAGCGACAGGCTGGTGAACTACGTAGCCAAAGCCGGGCTTATGGACCGCCCCTCCTCCGGGGGCCTGAACTGTCCGCGCAGAGGAGGTCCTGGGCAGTCCTCACCCTCCTCTTGGACACATCCCTTGACTTGAACCCACAGTTACTGAAGCCAATTCAGGGAACCACAGTCAAGCAGCTACCCCGCAAAATCCTTCCAGTGGCAGATTCTGTTCCATGTCAGCCCTGTGTGTCTCTCCTGGGATGGATTTTAGGATATACCATGATCCCATAAGAATGAAATGGGGAGCATCCCACTGTCAGGATTGCAGTAGACATGTCTGTTTCAGACACAGACACACGGACACATACAAACACCCACGGAGTCCGTTCTGGGTCACAATGGCTTTAGAATGTGCTCACTGCCCCAGTTCAGGGTCAAAGGAGTGTCCAGGTCACTTGGGAGGTGACCAGACCTGCCATCACCTCAGCCATGCCCGTCCCTGACTGTCCGTGCAGAAGGCACTGAGCCCAAGCTGGCCCCTGGAAGGGCCTCGCTCACAAATCAAAGCCCGTGCCAGAGGCATAGTCTGGCTCCCGGGTGGAGGTAACCTCCATCTGGGTGCCAGGGTGGCAACTGTCCTCCAGGGACAAGGCAGAGGAAGTCGCTGATGCAAAGAGGCCAGTGGGGGCAGAACCTCGTGGGAATCAGGGGAGAGGGACCCTGGTCTGGCTCAAGCCTGTGTCTGAGACCTCGATGAATCCCGGCCAAGCGGTCCGCTAGAGGGAGTCTGTAAATGGCCGTGAGCCACCTGGAGTGTAGTCATCGGAGGACAGAGAACTCAGTGTCACAAGCTGAACTGTGCCTGTTGGAGCGTTGCCCACCCCCGCCCCCCGCCCTGCCGCTTCAGAACCTGACCGTGTCTGGAGCGGGGGCCTTGGAGGACGTAGTTAAGGTAACATGAGGTCACTGGGGTGGCCCTGATCCAGGGTGACCAGGGTCCTCAGAGGAAGAAGGAATCAGGACACAGACATGCATGAGGGATGACACCGTAAGGACCCAGGGAGAGCTCGGCCGTCCACACACAAGGAGAGAGGCCTCGGGAACACCCGCCTTGCCCGCCCCCGCCTCCTGTGCATCGGCCTCTAGGGCCGAGAGGCAAGCATCTGTCATTCAGCACCGTCCCCTCCATCTGGGGTGCTGTCTTATGGCAGCTGGAGCCAAGTGATACCCCGGCAAGCGGAACAGGACCGCAGGAAGAGCCCCGAGAAGGCAGGCCCCCCTTGCAGCACCCTCTGTGTCCCAACTTCCGACCACCTGTGGGAAGTGGACAGAGCAGGGCTCCAGCCATCACCCCAGCAGCTTCCCGTAGGAAGAGGGTGGACGCAGCCCCTGGATCAGACCGGATGATCCCAGCTCGGAAGGCCAGGCCGGCCAGGTCCAAAAGACACGACAGATGCCAGATGCTGGGTCATCACACACTGTGCAAGCAGCCTCGTAAAGTCTTCCTTGAGTTTAGCAATTAGAACCCTCCTTCCCCAACCCCAAAGTTGGCTGCTTGGGTGGTGCCTTGGCCCAGGCAGCAGTCCCAGCAAGAAGGAGCCCACTGAGGTGGGGTGGGGACCCCTCCTCCAGCTCCCCTGGCACCCCAGCTCCCCTGGTAGGTGAGCTGGAGGAGAGGGGGAGGCATGAACGGGCAGAGCATCACTGATGTGAGAGAAAGGAGGCGCCCAGCACCCCCGGGGCTCCAGCCTCCCTGCTCGTACAGGAATCTCTCCCTGTGTTTCGTTTTGTTCCTCCACCCATCAGGGCGGGTTAGGGTCCTGCCCCACGTGGTACACGTTAGCCCAGAACAGGGACATCTGGCTGGAAATTGAGATCCAGTCACACTCACCTGCTTCGTCACATCCTGTATCATCCAGGGGAGAAAATACTCCTCTGTCTGCCTAGGGAGGGAAGCACCACAGACCTAAGGATGAGCATTTCAGAAAGCAAAACAACAGCATCTCAGCTTGAGCAAACACCCGCTCCGAGCTTTGAACCCATGGCTTGGCGGAGGGCTGTCAACTGCGCACGTACCTTAACTGTCCCTGTCGGGGGAAGAGAAGCACGTAGGGTGAACAGAGGAAAATCTGGTGCGTTCTCCTCGCAAACACCACGGTGCCCGGGGGCTCCGACCGACTTGGCTTCCCCATGCCTTGTGGACCAGCGCTCCTGGGACATATGTCACAGCCATTCTCTGCAGAGCCATCACGCTTCCCCCAGGTGAAATCCAGCTGGACGTCCTGATCGGGTCTCTGAGCCCAGAAGAGCACACCGCATTAGCCAACACAACTGCGAACCCCTGTCATCACCAAGAAGACCGAACGGTCTCCCAGGGGGACGAGACAGACAGTCTAACACAGAACTTGGGTGACAGGCCTCTCCAAGGGCTACGTGGAGAGCTGGAATGTAAAAAATAGTTCACAAGTCCAACCCCAAATGGGCTGTTACAAGACGCACCACAAAGACACGGAGTTACGTATGTTTCTTTTTTCTGAGAATTCACAAGAACCTTCTGGGATGATGGCAGCAGCTTTTACTTAAGTAAATCATAAAGCTGGGAAATAGGAGGGTGCTGTCTTCTGTCCTGCGCTAATGACGGGGACGGGGACACGCAACCCTGCTGATCTCCGAGATACCCTGCCGTCCAAAAGTGAGCTCTCTATCCACCATGGGCAAGTCTGCTGATGGCGATGTCACTGCGTCAAAATGCTCATTAAAGGGAAGAGTCCCCCCACCCCAAGGTTTGTCCCTTCCCCTCCTTCCCTGCCACCCCCACCAGGACCCACTTAGGACAAGACCAAAGCAAAGCACCGGGAGTTGGTATGCGGTCACCGACGCACTCAGTCTCTGCTCCAAGGCCAGCGATCACCTTGTACCTGGCTGGTGAAACTCACCGGGCTTCACCCAGAGCAGACATCATGAGTACAGGCCCTGCAGTGTAGCCTTTCATCTGGACCTTGGCTCAGGCTGGCCCAACCTCCTCCCACCGACCCCACACCTGACCCCTCTGCACGGCCTATCCCCTTCTCTGGCCGAATACCCTTTCCTCCCAGCCAACACCCTCTGGAAAAACCTAGCTGCAGACTCCTGCCAAGAAACCTATTTTGGCCGCCATGAGCCTTCTCTGCCCTGGGCAGCTACAGAGCCCCAATGACGCCTGCCTCGCCGTGCTTAAATCTGGGGGCACAACCGAGAACATAATGAAAATGAGTATATTCTCAAATTCTCTGCAGTCAAGAACTGGATTATTTTTTCTCATTTTCTCAGGCCTGAAGCTGTCATGTGGTCATCACTATGGTAGGGACACAGTGACGTGCCCAATCATCGAGACCATTTTGGCACGGCACCCGTGAGTAAAAACCTCTGTCGTTTCAATGGTGCCGAAGAGAGAGCGGCGGCTCTATCTCAGTGTCTTCCGTGACCCTGCCATGGGCGTCATCATGAGAGCATCCGTCTGAAGGAGCCACCATGAGACCCACATGTCCACATGACAGGGACATGTGACACCAGACTCCCAGGAAATCCAGAGACAACACGCCCCAGGAACAGATCTCAGAGAAGAGATTATCCGACAGTGGAAGACAGGAGAGCCTGTGAGCAATGAAAAGGGTTTGAAAAACTGGGACCTGCACAGATCTGAATAAGAGTCTCCAGCCGGGCACAGCACAGAGGACGGGGTTAGAGGAATGAGGCCCCAAGAAAAAATACAGGTACATGGGCGGAGAGAGGACTGAAGACCCGGACTTGTGGTGCCCCATGGTGAAGGCAACAGAATGAAAGCATCCGAGAGCGGGAGACAGAAAATATTCCCCAGATCACAGCCCCGACAGCAGGGGCCCAGGGGGCTCAGCGGGTGAAGCATCTGCTTCAGCTCAGGTCATGGTTTTAGGGCCCTGGGATCAAGTCCCGCATTGGGTTCCCTGCTCAGCGGGTAGCCTGCTTGTCCCCTGCCCGTCCCCAGCTCATGCTCTGTCACTCTCTCTCAAATGAACAAATAAATCTTTAAAAATAATTAAAGTCTCGACGGTCATGTCAACACTGCCGGGTGCACACGGGGAGGGCAGGAAAAGCCTGGCAGCTGGAAGCTCTGCTGGTGAGGCATGGCCCTGCCAACAGCTGTGCACCCTGAAAGCTGCCGGCCAGTGTACCTGCTCCCGGCCTCAACGTGCCTCACACGGTCCCCACTGTCCCCAGCCTGCGGCTCCCCGCGGGCGTCTTGCCTCATCCCTGCGAGGTGCTCACAGGTTCACAGCATGGGTGGGGGGGCTGCCCCCCGACAAGGCCATGCCCAACTGTTCTGCAAAGTCGCCCTTGGTCTGGTGCTCTTGCCGGGACCTGGTGGGTCCCAATGGTGCTGCCAGCTCACACCGGCCACAGTTCTCGCACTCTCTGGCATCGGCTCGCCCGTTCCTCGCTGTCAAATTTTGCCATTGTTCTTTGTACCTTTAGTTGCCTGTTTGAGTTTCTCGGATTGAGAACTTTTTCTGTTTTCTATTGATTTAGGAGTCCCTTATACACCCTGAGCAGCAACCTTTGGGCATTCGGCAAACACTGCTGGGTCCTCACCGCCCGCCGGCGCCCTTCTCAGAGCTAAGGAGACCAGGAGGACAGGGACAGGCCACACTGACGCCGGCCACACACTGCACTCAGTGCCTCACACACCAACTCGTGTCAGCCCCGCAACCACAGCCCTACGGGGTCACCACCATGATGGGTCCCAAGGTGCAGAGGTCGGGTCGCTTTCCTGGCCCCAAGGGGCCCGGCTGGGTGGCAGAGGCAGGGTTCGACCTCCCACCGCCAGAGACACCTGCTCTGTAAGAGCTACAAACAAGCCTCCCTGCGGCTCGCGCTTCACCTAAGCAAGCACGAGAAAACAAGAAAGCGCTCTCAGAAGATGGCCACATGCGGATTCCAGCAGAGATGGAGGGTTGGGGGATGGAATCTTCTGGAGTGTGGGAAATCAGAGCTAAGACCACCAGAGAAGATGGCCCAGGAAATTGGATCCCCAATCAAGAGACGTTCCAGAAACAGAACCCAGAACAGAAATTCGCCCAGAAAGGACGACCTTTCCCGAAGCCAAGAGTCACAGGGCCACAAAGGGCCTCACACAAGGGCCCAAAGACCCACACCAAGGCCCGTAGAACAAAATGTTAAAAGAGTAAAGATAATGAGAAGCTTCTCCCCCAGCCCTGGAGAGAAGAAAACTTGGACTAGTGGCAGGCTTCTCCCCGGTGAGGGCACGAGCCAAGACAACCCTTCAAGGGACACAATTAAAACCATGCAAAAAGTTCTGTTGAACCTAGGGTTTGTTTGTTTGTTTTTTTTTTAAATTCTGCAAAACTATTCATCACACATAAGAGCCCCATAAAAACATCTGCAGGCAGGCAAGGTATCAGAAACCCCCTCAGTCATCCTTGCTTAGAAAGTAGCTGTCTGGATCTCTACAGGGGCAGAAGACGCCAGTGGGCAGGTAAAGCAGAGTGGGAACAGGGGACTGATATCAGAAGATAAACAAAAGGGGGAGGGAGCCACCAGAGGCGACCGGTTGGAAAGTAATTCCCCTAATACGAGCGAGAGTGCCCTGCATCTGGGGACCAGCATTAACTTGGAGACTGGTTGAAAGCACTCCAAAAGAGCAAAGGATCACATGGGGGTGGGGGGTTGTGGGAGTCAGGGCAGCTAGGGACAGGGTCTTAAGTCCCTGGTCCCAGGACAGCCTCCCCTGACGCTGAGCCAGAGAAAATGTGGCGGAGAAACCAGGTCTTGGTCCCTAAGCCGCCAGGGTGCCTGAAAACGTGGGGGCCTGGCTCCTGTGAGGGGATGGGAGCCACACCGGATGGCAGAATGCTCGAGCCCTGCTATAGAGCCTGAGATGCGCGTGCCCCTCATCCTCCACTGAGAGAGGTACAAAGGCCAAGCCTGCGCCCTTTGATACGAGCCATTGTTTCAGAGCTTAAGACACGTGCACCAAACTTCCCCCCAAAGAGGTGTGCGAAGGCCCAGCCTGGTGCTTTCGGACCTGCGCCCCGTTCTCAGAGCCTGAGACCAGCGTGTGACCCACAGCCTCCCCCGAAAGGTGCACGCAAGCTGGGCGCTCTTAGACCCAGAAAGACCAGGCACTCCCAGCCCGGGCCAGCAGGAAAATCTCAGTGTGCGATTGCTGCTTGGGACCTCTTTGGCAGTCTGGAGCTGCCCAGACAGCCGCCACTGCCGTGGCTTTGGGTACAAGCAAAAGATCCTGCGTCCCCAGGGACCGCGACTCGGAACCTGCTCTGCCAACGGCCAAGGGGGAACTTATTTGGGCTCTGCAGCCAGACTGAGGCTTCTCTCTGAGAGGGAGGTCAGTCTTTAGTTTAAAATCTAATTTATCTGATATGAGAATCGCTACCCCAGCCTTCTTCTGACTGTAGTCAGAGATACAGAAGGACACTACATCGTTCTTAAAGGGACTATCCACCAAGATGATCTAACAATTGTAAATATCTATGCTCCCAATATGGGAGCAGCCAATTAAATAAGAAAACTATTAATCAAGATAAAGAGTCATATTGATATGAATACACTAATCATTGGAGAGCTTAACATGCCTCTCTCAGAAATAGACAGATCATCAAAGCAGAAAATCAATAAAGAAACAAGAGCATTGAATGACACATTGGACCAGATGGACCTCATAGATATACACAGAACATTCCACCCTAAAACAACAGAATACTCATTCTTCTCAAGTGCACATGGAACCTTCTCAAGAATAGACCACATACTGGGTCACAAATCAGGACTCAACTGATACCAAAAGACTGAGATTATTCCCTGCACATTCTCAGATCACAATGCTTTGAAACTGGAGCTCAATCACAAGGAAAAGTTCCGAAGGAACTCAAACACCTGGAAGCTAAAGGCCACCTTGCTTAAGAATGCTTGGATCAACCAGGAGATCAAAGAAGAACTGAAACAATTCATGGAAACCAATGAGAATGAAGACACTTCAATCTAAAACCTATGGGATACAGCAAAGGCAGTCCTAAGGGGGAAATACATAGCCATCCAAGCCTCCCTCAAAACAACTGAAAAATCCAGAACACAGCAGCTGTCTCTACACCTTAAAGAACTGGAGAATTAACAACAAATCAAACCAACTCCACACATAAGAAGGGAAATAAGATTAGAGCTGAGATTGATGAGGTAGAAACCAGAGATACAGTAGAACGTATCAATGGAACTAGAAGCTGGTTTTTTGAAAGAATCAATAAGATCGATAAACCACTGGCCACACTAATCCAAAAGAAAAGAGAGAAAGCCCAAATTAATAAAATTATGAATGAAAAGGGAGAGATCACCACGAGCACCAAGGAAGTAGAAACAATCATCAGAAGTTATTATCAACAGGTATATGCCAATAAGCTTAGCAACCTAGATGAAATGGATGCATTCCTGGAAAACTATAAACTACCAAAATTGAACCAGAAAGAAATCGACCACCTGAATAGACTGATATCTAATAACGAGGTTGAAGCAGTGATCAAAAACCTCCAAGAAAACAAGAGTCCAGGACCTGATGGATTCCCTGAAGAATTCTACTGAACATTCCAAGAAGAAATAATATCTATTTTACTGAAGCTATTTAAAAAAATAGAAACAGAAGGAAAACTTCCAGTCTCTTTCTATGAAGCCAGCATTACACTGATTCCCAAACCAGGCAAAGAGCCATCAAAAAGGAGACACATAGACCAGTGGAACAGAGTAGAGAGCCCAGATATGGACCCTCAACTCTATGGCCAATTAATCTTTGACAAAACAGGAAAAAATATACAGTGGAAAAAAGACAGTCTCTTCAATAAATGGTGCTGGGAAAACTGGGCAACTATATGTAGAAGAAAGCAACTCGACCATTCTCTTACACCATACACAAAGATAAACTCAAAATGGATAAAAAACCTCAATGTGAGACAGGAATCCATCAGAATCCTAGAGGAGAACATAGGAAGTAATCTCTTTGATATCAGCCACAGCAACTTCTTTCAAGATATGTCTCCAAAGGCAAAGGAAACAAAAGCGAAAATGAACTTTTGGGATTTCATCAAAATCAAAAGACTCTTAATCTCACAAAACAAACTGAGGGTTGCTGGGGGGAGGGGGGTTGGGAGAAGGGGGTGGGATTATGGACATTGGGGAGGGTGTGTGCTTTGGTGAGTGCTGTGAAGTGTGTAAACCTGGTGATTCACAGACCTGTACCCCTGGGGATAAAAATATATGTTTATAAAAAAAATAAAAAATTAAAAAAAATCTTCAAAAAAAAAATCAAAAGCTTCTGCACAGCAAAGGAAACAGTCAAGAAAACAAAGAGGCAACCCACGGAATGGGAGAAGATATTTGCAAATGACAGTACAGACAAAAGGTTGATATCCAGGATCTATAAAGAACTCCTCAAATTCAAAACACACAAAACAGACAATCATATCAAAAAATGGGCAGAAGATATGAACAGACACTTCTCCAATGAAGACATACAAATGGCTATCAGACACATGAAAAAAATGTTCATCGTCACTAGCCATCAGGGAGATTCAAATGAAAACTACATTGAGATATCACCTTACACCAGTTAGAATGGCCAAAATTAGCAAGACAGGAAACAACATGTGTTGGAGGGGATGTGGAGAAAGGGGAACCCTCTTCCACTGTTGGTGGGAATGCAAGTTGGTGCAGCCTCTTTGGAGAACAGTGTGGAGATTCCTCAAGAAATTAAAAATAGAGCTTCCCTATGACCCTGCCATTGCACTCCTGGGTATTGACCCCAAAGATACAGATGTCGTGAAAAGAAAGGCCATCTGTACCCCAATGTTTATATCAGCAATGGCCACGGTCGCCAAAATGTGGAAAGAACCAAGATGCCCTTCAACGGATGAATGGATAAGGAAGATGTGGTCCATATACACTATGGAGTATTATGCCTCTATCAGAAAGGATGAATACTCAACTTTTGTAGCAACATGGACGGAACTGGAAGAGATTATGCTGGGTGAAATAAGTCAAGCAGAGAGAGTCAATTATCATATGGTTTCACTTATTTGTGGAGCATAACAAATAGCATGGAGGACATGGGGAGATAGAGAGAAGGAACTTGGGAGAAATTGGAAGGGGAGGTGAACCATGAGAGACTATGGACTCTGAAAAACAATCTGAGGGTTTTGAAGGGGTGGGGGGTGAGAGTTCGGGGTACCAGGTGGTGGGTATTATAGAGGGCATGGATTGCATGGGGCACTGGGTGTGGTGCAAAAATAATGAATACTGTTATGCTGAAAATAAATAAAAAAAAAACAAAAAATAATCTAGGTGATCATTTTCCTTTTTTCTTTTATTAGTGTCAGAATTGACATTGATTAACTTTTGAAAGTTAAAATAAATTGTAATTCTGAAGAAAAAAAAAGGAGAATTTCAGACCAATATCACTGATGAATATGGATGCTAAGATTCTCAACAAGATCCTAGCAAACAGGATCCAACAGCACATCAAAAAGATTATCCACCATGACCAGGTGGGATTCATCCCTGGGTTACAAGGATGGTTCAACATTCGCAAATCAATCAATGTGATAGAACAAATCAATAAGAGAAGAGAGAAGGGCCACATGGTCCTCCCAACTGATGCAGAAAAAGCATTTGACAAAATACAGCATCCTTTCCTGATTAAAACTTTTCAGAGTATAGAGGTAGAGGGAACATTTCTTAACTTCATAAAATCCATCTATGAAAATCCCACAGTGAATATCATTCTCCATGGGGAAAACCTGACAGCCGCCTTCCCTTTGAGATCAGGAACACCACAAGGAGGCCCACTCTCACCACTGTTGTTGAACATAGTATTAGAAGTCCTAGCAACAGCAATCAGACAACAAAGAGAAATAAAAGGTATTCAAATTGGCAAAGAAGTCAGCCTCTGTCTATATTTTATGTGGAAAACCCAAAAGACTCCATCCCCAAACTACTAGAACTCATACAGCAATTCAGTAAAGTGGCAGGATTCAAAATCTATGTACAGAAATCAGTTGCTTTCCTATACACTAATAATGAAACTGTAGAAAAGGAAATTAGAGAATTGATTCCATTTACAATAGCACAAAAACCCGTAAAACACCTTGGAATAAACCTAACCAAGGAGGTAAAGGATCTGTACTCGAGGAACCATAGAACACTCATGAAAGAAACGGAGGAAGACACAAAAAATGGAATAACATTCCATGCTCATGGATTGGAAGAATAGACATTGTTAAAGAGTCTACACTGCCCAGAGAGGTCCATATTTTCAATACCATCCTGATAAAATACCATCCACTCAGATACCTAATAAACATCTCAGCCATCTCAGAAGGGATCTTACCTGACAGATCTCAAAACCTCCTCCTTATACTTATCTTCCCATCTCTGTAGGTGCTATCTGTTCTCTCCAATGACCAGGTCACTGAGAATGGTATTTGATGTTCCTCTTCTACTTCCAGTGCCTATATACTCCATCACCCCGTCTCAAATCTCATTATTTCTGTCCTCAAAAGCTCAAGTCCATTTCCTTCTTCCACCACAACCATATTGTTAGGACACAACCACACCCTATAGCATGTTTCCCGATGGCTTCTCTTTTGACTTGGTCTCTAAAATCATGAATCATTGAAAATTTTATATATATATATATAATTCATATATATATTGAAATTATATATATAAAATTGAAAATTATATATATATGAAATCCAATATTTTTGTCAGTCCCTTTGTGGTTCATTATTGTATTTAGACTTAAATCCAGATTCCTTTTTTAATAGTTTTGGGCTTTTGCTGACCTCTCCTGACATTTACACCTCCATCAGGACCCACTTTTCCCATCAGGCACAATTTGTCTTTTCTATGTGTGGGTCACACATGACTCTTTCTCACCTCTGAGTTTGGTTATGTTGTTTCCTCTGCCTGGAGGCAGTTCTCCTTGCGCTTCAGAGATCTGGGTGTTTCTTATCTTTCAGGGCTCATCCCCTAAAGAAACCTTTTCTTATAATGCAGTGTAACTGGTTTCATCCTAGAATTTATCTCTATGTGTAACACTACTTCTATGTATTGGTTCCCAGGCATAGATTCTGTTGTTGGGTATGTTTACTATGGTTTCCCAAACATCCAATAACTTGCTTCATGTAGGGAAGGCATACAAGAAATGTTTATTGAATGGGTAAATTAATCCAACAAGAGCTCAATGATAGATTTTGCTGTTTACTAATTCCTAGACCCACCTGCTCCTGAAAATGGATACCTTTCCATGGTGATTGGGATCTTGGCTCTTGTTGTCTTACTTCTCCTCTCCCTCTTCCTCCTTTTTTGATGCTGGCATTGGGTCAAACATGGTATGCCCTGAAGGTGGGAGGGTGATTGTTGACTCTCCATGGAGAATATTGATGGTGAGACCAAGAATGAAGTGTAAGAGTTAGGAAAATTTGGACTCCCCTCATAGGAAACCTGTCTTATTTTTCAGACCTGCCCTAATACTTCCTTCTCCTTTCTCTCAGCTCCAGCCCAATCATGGACTTCCAGGAAGAAAATCAATGTAAGGGGGAATGAGAAGGAGGGGCAGCTAGGGTGGGGGAAGGATGTTTTCAGGGAAGATAGAAGGCATCCTGGAAGAAGCAGAGAAGGTGGGGGAACATCCTACTGGATGTGGTGCCATTGCCCTTCCCTATTTCAGTTACCCATCCCTGAGATGTTGGTTACAGGACTCGATAATCTGCAGGTTCTCTCTGGAGGCTTAACCCCACATTCTTCCTTGGAGGTGATGTCTTGGAGGACATCCAGTCTGAGAAGGATATACAGATGGACATGCTGGTGAGTCTCTCCTTAACTACATCCTCTCTCCTGCCCTCCCACAGATGCTTTCTTAGTCATGCTCTCCTAGTCAATCAACTTCTGCTGTGTAGGCTGCTGAGTCAGTGATACTGTGGCAGCCCTGGCAAACTGGTGCACCATCTGCCAAAGACTAGGATGCTGGGCAGCCCTGGGTTTTGGGTGTGGGGGGAGGTCTGGGGACCCTCTTGCCCTGCTGCAGGAGAAGGAATGGGTACAACAAACATGAGTAAACTGAAGACACACCTAACTCAAGATCCGGCAATTTCTTGTTGAATACCTTTTTAAAAAATTATGTTACATTAGTCACTGCATCATTATTTCTGATGTAGCATCCCATACCCATTGTTTGTGTGTAACATACAGCGGACACATATTTTAAAGATATTCTCACTTATGCAGTTTCTTCAAAGAGTTGAAAATAGAGCTACCCTAAGACGCAGCAATTGCAGTACTGGGTATTTACCCCAAAGATACAGATGTAGTGATCCAAAAGGGCATGTCATCCCAATGTTTATAGCAGTGATGTCCACAAAAGCCAAATGATGGAAAAAGCCCAGATGTCCATCAATAGATGAATGGATAAAGAAGATGTGAGATTGTGAGATCTCTCTCTCTCTCTCTCTCTCTCTCTCTCTATATATATATATATATATATATAATATTATGCAGCCATAACCCCCCCCCCAATTTTGCCATTTGCTACAACGTGGATAGAACTAGAGGTTATTATGCTAAGCGGGATAAGTCAATCAGAGAAAGACAATTATCATATGATCTTAACAATATGAGGAATTTGAGAAACAAGACAGGGGATCATAGGGGGAGGGAGAGAAAGATGAAACCAGAGAGGGAGACAAACCATAAGAGACTCTTTTTTAAAAAAAAAATTTATTTCTTTTCAGTGTAACAGTATTCATTGTTTTTGCACCACACCCAGTGCTCCATGCAATCTGTGCCCTCTCCAATATCCACCACTTGGTTCCCCCAACCTCCCACCCCTCCGTCCCTTCAAAACTCTCAGATTGTTTTTCAGAGCCCATAGTCTCTCATGGTTCACGTCCCCTTCCAATTTCCCCCAACTCCCTTCTCCTCTCCATCTCCCCATGTCCTCCATGCTATTTGTTATGCTCCACAAATAAGTGAAACCATATGATAATTGACTCTCTCTGCTTGACTTATTTCACTCAGCATAATCTCTTCCAGTCCCGTCCATGTTGATCCAAAAGTTGGGGATTCGTTCTTTCTGATGGAGGCATAATACTCCATAGTGTATATGGACCACATCTTCCTTATCCATTGGTCCGTTGAAGGGCATCTTGGTTCTTTCCACATTTTGGCGACCGTGGCCATTGCTGCTATAAACATTGGGGTACAGATGGCCCTTCTTTTCACTACATTTGTTTCCATTAGAGACTCTTAACCTCAGGAAACAAACGGAGGGTTGCTGGAGTGGAGCGGGGTGGGAGGGATGGGGTGGCCAGGTGATGGGGAGGGTATGTGCTATGGTGAGTGCTGTGAATTGTGTAAGACTGATGATTCACAGACCTGTACCCCTGAAACAAATGATACATTATGTGTTAATAAAAAATAATAAAGATTCCCACATATGTCCAGAAGGGTACCTGTAGAGTGATATTTAGCTCAGTATTGTTTATAGTGGAGATACTTAAGCATAATCAAGCTGTCCATTATTGGGACAGTGGGAAGATTAACATGTTGAAACAAGCAACTGTCCTGTAGACATATGAATGGTCTGGAAACGCTGAGTGTGCAATGGAAAAAGGAATGACTTCCACAGCATTTAACAATTACAACACAATATACAGTTTGCAAGATACAAAATAAAGTTTTTAAAAAAGATTTTATTTATTTGTTTGACATAGAGAGATCACAAGTAGGCAGAGAGGCAGGCAGAGAGAGAGGGGGAAGCAGGCTCCCTGCTGAGCAGAGAGCCTGATGCGGGGCTCGATCCCAGGACCCTGGGATCATGACCTGAGCTGAAAGCAGAGGCTTTAACCCACTGAGCCACCCAGGCACCCCCAAAATAAAGTTTTGCAGAGATGAATGAATTTGCATGGACTGTCTCAGAGCTTCTCCTTGGAGGTTGAGAATTGAAATGAGAACCACAGGGCAGAGACAAATCACGGAAGAGAAGGATGGCCTTGATGCAGGTGTGCATGTGCTAAGCCAGAAGAAGTCAATTACTCAGCTCCCAGCACCCACCCTCCAACTAGAAAAATACATTTTCTTCCAAGTTCAAGTTTTCCTGTTTGAATGGGACTAAAGCTGCCTCACCTGTTTCTCAGCCTTGGGTGAGGGTCAAACAAAATAGTGCCTGAAAAGTGAGTAAGTAGGATTGCAAAGAGATATTTGCACTCCCAGTGTATCTCAGTCTCAGAGCCTCCTGAACGATCCAACCCAGTGGCTCTCGACTGGCCATGAGCCTCCTGGAAGCACAGGTCAGCCTGCTCCCACTCCAGCAGTCATCTGGTTCCAGATGTCAACAGAGCTGAGGTTGGGACCCCCTGATCTGGCCCCTAACATTTCTTTTGTCTCAGCTTTATGGTCCTTGATTCCAGCCACACTAACCACTTCCCACCTACATGAACATGCCAGGCTCTTCACCTCTCCAGGCTTTGGGTCCTGCTGAACCTGCTGGTCTTCCATGAATATTCTTATGAGCAGATATCATCTCAAATGTCCCCCCCCACCAAGGAAAGCTCCATGAAACTGTTATGCTAAGGAGGTCCATCAGGTAACAGTCCATCTCAGTGCCTGGCCAGCTTGGGCTGGTGACAGAAGATAAAGGAGTTTCTGTGAGCTTGTGTGCAAGTCATTCTACTGAGGGGATGGCTCCAGCCTGGTGAGCCTCATGCGGGAAAAGACAGGCTGATGAGGGAAAGGGGGAGAGGCTGCTGCATCCTCATCACATCCTGTGTCTCCATTCCAGCCCCTCAGGCTTCCCTCCTGGGCTACCGAGCTCTGGACGGGCTGAAGGACCATGGCCGCACCCCTGTCTGCCCTTCTCTGTCTTGGTGAGTCCCAAGGCTTGATCTGGGAAATGCTGAGGGATAGGCAGTGGGCTATGAGACTAAGAATGTTAAAAAAAAATTGCATCAGAAAAGGATTTCAGGGCAATGGGTGACCTGTGAGGGTCCCTTCATTGGTGGGTTGGGAAAACAGGGACCCAGGGAGGTCGTGTTTGTCTGTTACTTCATTCTAGTCTCTTGCTGGATGGGTCAGGAAATAAACAGGTCTTCCGGTTTTGGCTGAAAAATTGTCTCTGTATACCAGTCTTCAAATTTTATCTATCTATCTACCCATCCATTCATTAATTCATTCATTTATATATTTTCTATTTTATTTATTTATTTATTTTTCCCTATATATTCTTTTTTCCTTTTTTTATTATAGTTTTTTTAAATTAAATTTATTTATTTTCAGCACAACAGTATTCATTATTTTTGCACCACACCCAGTGCTCCGTGCAATCCGTGCCCTCTATAATACCCACCACCTGGTACCCCAACCTCCCACCCCCCGCCCCTTCAAAACCTTCAGATTGTTTTTCAGAGTCCATAGTCTCTCATGGTTCACCTCCCCTTCCCACTTCCCCCCAACTCTCTTCTCCTCTCTAACTCCCCATTTATATTTTTAATGTGGACTTGGTGACATCAGGACTAGATTACAGATTTGCCAGCAAACCTCATGGCACAGGAACAAATAATTCTGCCATTTGCAACAATTCTGGTGGGCCCCGAGGCCATGATGCTAGGTAGCATAAGCCAGATGCAGAAAGAAAATCCACACAGTCTTGCTTACATGTAGAATCTAGAAAGGTTGGATTCATGAAGGCAGAGAGCAGACTGGTGGTTGTCAAAGTCTGGGGGTGCTGCAGGTGGGAAACAGTGAGGTAGGGGGACAGAGAACAAGCTTGTACTTGTAAGATGAGTAAGTTCTGGGGATCTAATGCACAGAATAGTGATCGAGGCAATAATACTGTAGAAACTTGCTGACAGAGTAGATCTTATGCATTTTCACCAAAACAAACCAAACCAAACCAGAAATCAAAACAACCTATGTTTTCAACATTTTGAGGATCCAAAGGGACACATGCACCCGAATGTTTATAGCAGCAATGTCCACAATAGCCAAACTATGGAAAGAACCTAGATGTCCATCAACAGATGAATGGATCAAGAAGATGTGGTATATATACACAATGGAATACTATGCAGCCATCAAAAGAAATGAAATCTTGCCATTTGCAACAACATGGATGGAACTAGAGCGTATCATGCTTAGCGAAATAAGTCAAGCAGAGAAAGACAACTATCATATGATCTCCCTGATATGAGGAAGTGGTGATGCAACATGGAGGCTTAAGTGGGTAGAAGAATAAATGAAACAAGATGGGATTGGGAGGGAGACAAACCATAAGTGACTCTTAATCTCACAAAACAAACTGAGGGTTGCCGGGGGGAGGGGGTTTGGGAGAAGGGGGTGGGATTATGGACATTGGGGAGGGTATGTGATTTGGTGAGTGCTGTGAAGTGTGTAAACCTGGTGATTCACAGACCTGTACCC